>NC_058193.1:10885543-11105973 GCF_907165205.1 Coccinella septempunctata | reverse complement strand
ATATATATATATACCATATACAAGGTGTTCCAAAACTAGTGAATCAAACGTCACACCACGATAGAGTAAACCAAATATTATCGAATGACACCAACATTAGTTCGACGAAAATGTACCGTTTCCAAAATAATCAGAATTTTATTAAAATACATAAAGTTGCCGATTTTCGAACTATTTTTCTTAATAACAGGGCCAGTTTGTGAAAAAGGATATCGATTTTAAATTATATTGAAGTAATATTATTGTTTCATCTCCCCTAATTGAAATTATTTTAAGTAGTTAATCGATAACCATAACCTAAGTAAATGTAAATTAAAACAATTGTTTCTTCTACATGATTTTTAATACTCAGAATAAACAGGGGTGATAATATGGGAGAAAAACGCTATCCTTAATAACAAATTGGCCTTGTGATTGAAAAAATAGTTCGAAAATCGGCAACTTTAGGTTAGGTTTTTTTAGAAATTTCTAAAAAAGCGAAAATGTACCGTTAACGGTACATTTTCGCTCAACTAATGTTGGTGTCATTCGATAGTATTTGATCTACTCTATCGTGGTGTGACGTTTGATTCAATAGTTTTGGGGCACCCTATATATAGGTTTCTTCGGGGTTTTTTGAAATTTCTCGAATTTCCGTTTGGCTATAACTCCAGAAATTCTGATCAAGTCGACTGAAAATTTATATTTAGCCTTGAGTTGTTAATTTCATTGAAACAGAGCATTAAAATTCGACAAAAATCTGGACCGGGCTCAGTGAGGCTTTACTTAACTTCAAACTCATAAAAACACCATGTATGTAGTTTTTTAATCATAATTTCAACTTTTTTGTTATCTGCATTATTATTGTCTCAAAATGAATTGATTTTTGGGTTGCCCCGCCTGTTGATCATGTTCTAGAAATAATTGTTTTGGTCAGACGCCTCTAAGGAATAGAGCACTTCATGAAAATGTATTTAGAAATCCTTAATTGATTTTTTTTCGAAGAATATTCTGTTGAATGTGTTCAACAATTATACCATATTCGGTCTTCAAAATACTCTTTCACAAGGATAAAATGTTTCAAAATTGATAATATCCAAATATGGATGGAAAAACTACGCTATCTTGAAACTAAAATTCAAAACTTGATATTCAGAATGAATCTATTTTTCTATGGACAACTAGTTGTGTGAATAAAAACAAAGAAAGAAATCGCGGGGTGTCAGATCTGGAGATCTAGCAGTCCAATATTGTGGTCCTACCCTTCTAATAAAATGACCTGAAATACTGATAAATACTTTTGCTGGTGCATGAATATCATCAATGTTTCAATAACAAATTGTAATAAGACCAGAACAATCCATAGATTTCCATAGATCCAATAATGACTATAACGGAATCAGTGAAGAATTCGAAAGTGCATTTATCACACTTATTCGAAGTGCCAATCATTACCTTCACTAAAAGACCAAATGAGGTGAAAATCAGTTCGGAAAATTACTTCAGTTCCACGTTGTCCATAAAAAGCGATTCATTCGGAAGATATCGAATTATAATTATTATTTTCATGATCATGATAGCGTAGTTTTTTCTATTTTTGTTCATTATCAATAATAAAGCTTATTATCACTGTTAATGACTTATCTGAATAACCAGATATGCTATAAATATAAAAAACAAATGCAAGACATATATTGAGAACGAAAAAATTCAGTTGAACATTTCCAATTCCATTTTTAGATTTCCTCAGTTGATTGGCGATCATATTCATCCCATTAATTAATGTGAAGTAAAAGTCAATATGCAGCGCTGTTTTTTCCAGAAATTTCACGATCAAACAATCATTCATTAGAAATAATCTGAAAAGGCATACCAAAGTTTCATTGATTTTGAGAAAATCAATGAAGATACCTGAAAAATTCAAAATTATGACGAGAAAAACTACAGAGTGTTTTGCATGAGTTTAAATTTGAATATATCCTCAATGAGTCCGGTCCTGTGTTCGTCAACTTTTAATGTTCTGTTTTATTGAAACTTAGAAGTTTAAGCGGATAATGAATTTTTAGCCGAATCCAACTAAAATATTTGGAGTTATAGCCGAACAAAAATTAGGGAAATTTGAATAAACTCCTCTCTATATCGGAAACGGAATGCCTAAGACACACATATGAGGTGTTTTTGAACTAAGCTCAATGCCCTCTATTCACGGTTTTCGTTTGTCCGTTTACTTGTGAAACACCCTGTGTACTGAAAAATTTCAAAAGACTCCTCGAGCAATTAAGAGATTCCATTAAATCAAGGAGTTTCTTTTGAACCGCTATAATGAAAAATGTCAATATCCAGTTATTATTATTATTTGGGGTGATTCATCGAAAATCCCCAATATCTCGAAAACCAAGGCACTTTTGCCAAAAGTAAAATATATTTATTTGAACCGCCATAGAGTACTCTACCCGCAGGCTCCATATTATCCATTCATTACGCCACACCCTGTATAATTATTATTATTATTATATCAATGTATTGAAAATAAACAGACATGAATACTAGGCAGTTGTTTTGTTTGAAGGTGAAGCTCCTGTTGCTTCAAAGTTCTTTTAATTATTTTGACTACCATTCACGCAAGATGATTTTTGTTGAGGAATTCAACATTCTCGTAATTATTCGTTCATTTCTTCAAGAGATACCCATTCCCTACCACCTATGAGTATTCAATTCAATGCTAACACTGCATCAAATGCATTTCATCTTCGGGTTGATTTTTTTGAATTCTACAACTGATGTAACGTCTTCAGCCTTCAGCCAAAGAAAATAAACAACAGTAACTCTCCTCAAGCTACTGATTACTTCTATTTTCCATGTAAATAAATAGATTTGGTATGTCTTCAATCAGTTTGTATAAATGTCAATTATGTTCGTTACATATTTTCGACGCAATATTTTCCGAAGTGATTTGACATTGTGATGAAATACGTAATTACTGAGAGTCTCACGTAGAACGGACTACGTAGCATTTATTTAAAACTCAAAAATGTTTTGACGAGCGTCTTAACCCAACATTTTCGTACCATACAGAGTGAAAGGTATTCAATTTCCATGGCCAATCCTGTGCTAAAATGAAAGTGAATGAAGTATAGAAGCTGAAAGTAAAAAGTATATCTTTGTTGATTCATTCGGGAAAAACATTTCAATGGAGTTCCTTATGTCGTGAATATAATGCCCAAAATTTAGATAACTATTTCATACCAGAACAAATTCGGTAAAATTGTCTTTGGAATTAATCTCATATGTAACGAAAAATTTCATTGTCATGTATCATTCATTTTAGGACCTATACGGTATTAAACTCCCCTATCGGACGAAGTATCGTAGACATAGCATACTTATTCAAAACTGTTGTTATTCATGAAGAAAAGATAATAATTTCTGTCCAAATTCATTTACTCCGAATCCTTATCAATCAATTATTAGCGTATGAAGTTTATTAATATCAGTATCGTTCTCGAACTATTTACAGGTTTCAGTATGTGTGAATGAATCGGAAGAGCAGCTGTATATGAGTAGAATTCAAGCTGCCCTACTTTCTGTCCTCCTGAAATCTGACAACGTTGCGGGAGGTGAGAGCGCACTACTAATAAGAAATATATGCGGAGGTAGTAAGGTCTGATTCGTTTAAAGAAAAATTTTTCAATGAAAATCTTTTCCCCTCTTTAGGTACCCCTGTTATTTACCTTCCCCTCTACATATATAAGCAAAAATTATTCCAATTAAAAAACTCCTTCACCCGGAGGTCAGGTCGCCCAATGAAACTAACGGAGGTAACAACGAACTACGGGTTCATATATATATATATATATATATATATATATATATATATATATATATATATATATATATATATATATATATATATATATATATATATATATATATATATATATATATATATATATATATATATATATATATATATATATATATATATATATATATATATATATATATATATATATATATATATATATATATATATATATATATATATATTCCGGCTACCGCAGGGTAGCCGGAAGGCTATCGAGGAGTGACGCCCCCGTGGACCCGAGTCAGCCAGGCCCAAAGGTTAGCACCCTAGGGGTTCTGAGAAGCACATAGCTCCTGTCACAACAAGAAGTAGAAAGCAGGGCGGTGAGGGGTTGCGGGCTGGCCCCTCTCGGAGCCGTCCAGAGGTCCAGCCTGGTGGGGGAGATTGTGGTGCGAGCGGCGCAGCCCCCCGAGACGGCACCGCAAGGCCTAGGCTCGAATTGGAAAGGAACCATAGCTTGGATGAGGGACAAACTCACCCCGCTAGGGAACCAATGAGAAGAGATGGGAGAGCGCGATGGACTGAGGATGATAATGTCCTACTTATGCGTGCTCATTTCATAGCAAAAGACCTGGAACAAACATCGGGAAGGACTTATAGGCAAATATTAACCGAGGTATGGAATGACATCAGACCTGACAAACCGCTTTACACGAACTTACTGGCTAACAGAGTAAGATGGATGATCGAGAATGAGAAATTCTCTGTCGTAGAATTAAGGAACATTCAGTTGAGTATTAGACCGCAGGGAAATGAACCAATCGATGAAGGAGAAGAACATCATGAAGAATTGCAACAATCGGACGATGAAGATAATGGACTTACCTACGAAGTTGATCGATATTTCTGTAAAAATCTTCTACTCTATACTGGTTTAAGCCCGGAAAATAGACCGAGCATACCGAGAATGAAGGGCTCGCGTATGATGGTTGAAAAAATGTTGATGGTAAACAAAGTAATTGGTAAGCACATTAGTAACAACTCATCTCTGGGGGATCTTGTTGATCTGGTATACGCTGGGGCTCTAACTGTGTGTGAACAACTGGGTAAATCCGTCATAGAGAGGTGCACGAATCCAACAGGGCAGCAACCTCCATGGAAGTGTCGCATAGAAAAGAAAGTTGGCAATATCAGGAAAAAAATTGGTGTATTACATACTTACCTTAATAGCGAGTCACCATCAAGCAAGGTACATAAGACGGTCCGAAGAATAGCATCTGAGTTTCGGATCAAACCCCAGACTAGCGACTTCACAGGGCAACTGGAATCTCTATGTGATAATCTGAAACAGAGAGTCAAAGCGTTACGTAACCGACTGAGAAGATATAATGAAAGAATAAAAAGATATCAGAACAACCAAATGTACTATTAGAACCAAAAACAATTCTTCCGGAATCTTGAGGGCCCTGATAAGACAGAGGAGGATCCTCCAGAACCAGAGAAATTGTACGAATACTGGCGAACAATATGGGGCAGGGAAAAACAGCATGACGATGGTGCCCACTGGATCAGGGAGGCTGAAGATGAGAGCTCAAAATACGTTATGGACAACATTACTATAACAAAACAGGATGTGGAAGAGGTACTGAAAAGAACGAATAACTGGGCGGCCCCGGGACCCGATGGAATTCATAATTACTGGTGGAAACATTTTACCAGCACACATCGAGCGATGGCGGCATTGTTCCAGAAAGCATTGAAGGACCCATCGATAATCCCGGAGTTCTTTACCCTCGGCACCACAATTATGATACCGAAAGGTAATACAACATCCAAAAAAATACCGACCGATAACATGCTTACCCACAATCTATAAAATACTTACCGGAACCTTGACCAGGTACATCTCGAGGCATTTAAAAAAACACCACATATTGGCCCGTGAGCAGGGAGGCTGTGGTAGGAACACAAAAGGCTGTAAGGAACTCCTCATTGTTGATCAGATAATCGCGAAGCAAGTGAAGAGTAAGCAGAGGAACATCTCAATATCATGGTTAGATTATAGGAAGGCTTTCGATTCGGTGCCGCACTCCTGGCTTATAAGGGTACTAAGACTCAGTGGAATATCAGAGCCTATCGTTCGTCTGTTACAATATCTGATGGAGTCATGGAGGACCACGTTATTGATAAAAAGCAAAAACGGTAATAAGATATCGAAGATGATAAAAATCAAGCGAGGCATCTTCCAGGGGGATACGCTGAGCCCACTGTGGGTTTGCCTGGCCTTGAACCTTCTAAGTAGGCTGCTCAACAACAGTTCCTATGGTTATGTCATCGACAAAATAAGAAAAATTAAACTCAACCACCAGCTTTACATGGATGACCTGAAACTGTACGCGGCCAACGAAGAACAAATGCGAAGACTCCTGGAAATAGTTTCCTCATTCAGTACAGCAATAGGAATGGAGATGGGCCTCGATAAATGCGCGATTGTGAATGTGAAAAGAGGTAAGATTGTGGATGGCGAACATATCGAGCTATGGGATGACTCTAGAATACCATACCTGAAACCGGAGGAATCGTACAAATACTTGGGAATTCAGCAAGACCTAGATATAAAAACTGACGAGGCAAAGAATTCCTTCAAAGAGAAGTATTTCGGTAGGCTGAGGAACATCTTGAAAGCCAAACTTAATTCTAAAGCCTTGTTCACGTCGATTAACACGTGGGCCCTGCCTTGTATCAGCTACTCTTTTGGGATTGTTCGGTGGACGACTGCGGAGCTCAGGGCTGCGGATATACAGACTAGAAAGATGTTGACAAGATACGGGATACATCACCCCCATTCGTCAGTGAATAGATTGTACCTGAAGAGACACGAGGGAGGTAGAGGACTACAAAATATACTTATGACACATAATAAGATGGTGTTAGATATGAGAAAGTACTTTCAGTCAAAAAACTCACCATTCTTCAGAGCGTTGTGCCAGGTTGATGAGTCCACGGCTCTACGGCTAGCAAAACCCTCAATCCATCTAGAGGAAACGTCCGCTGAGCAGCTCTCGGAGGAGTGGCATGCCAGAGCACTCCATGGAAGATACCCTGGAAATTTAAACTCAGATAATATCCTGAAAACTGAATCTCTCACTTACCTGACAGCTGGATATCTGTTTCCGGAGACCGAGGGAAGATTAGTGGCTATACAGGATCAGGTAGTGCCTACTCGAGCCTATATCAAACATATAACTGGTCAAGACATACTTACCGACTTATGCAGGAGGTGCTCCAAATCCTTAGAAACCATACAGCACATAACATCATCGTGTCCAATTCTGGCCCCTAGGGAGTACATGGAGCGCCATAACGCCGTTGCAAAAATATACCACATGGAGATAGCCCGAGAAACCGGATTGTCACTGGATAGTCGAAGTATCTATGAGTATGAGCCCAGAAGCGTGCTGGAGAACGAAGAATACAAACTCTACTGGGACACAACGATAATAACAGATAAAGCAATACCGCATAATAGGCCAGATCTAGTGCTCTTCAATAAGATCGAGAAGAGTGTACAGATTATCGATGTAGCAGTGCCTGCGGATGAGAATATTGGAAGATCCTACAGTGAGAAGCTTACTAAATATCATGACCTCGCATTTGAAGTGAAGGAAATATATGGTCTGAAGAAAACATCAATACTCCCTCTGATTATATCAGTGAATGGCTTGGTCGAACAGCACATGATAGAGAATACTAGACGTTTGAAGTTGGATTCTAGCCTGATTATTAGTCGAGCTCAGAAGGAGGTTGTACTGGCCACAACCCGAGTTGTCCGGAAGTTCCTTACCAGCTCCTGAGGACACCTTGTCTACAGAGTGGACCGGTGCTCCCAGCGAACCGACCCGTCTATCGGTGGATTAAAAAAAATATATATATATATATATATATATATATATATATATATATATATATATATATATATATATATATATATATATATATATATATATATATATATATATATATATATATATATATATATATATATATATATATATATATATATATATATATATATATATATATATATATATATATATATGTATATATATATATATATATATATATATATATATATATATATATAATGAGGATAAATTCAGATGCATACCACCCGACGATATGAATATCGACAAGTGTTACGATCTGAATTGAGCTATGTTGCTCTGATGAGGCCAAATGAGGCCGAAACCATGGTCAGCATCTGCTTTTCTTCGGTGGAGCGTACTCCATTTGGGGGCCTTGACGATGACAAATTGGCTAGCTCAATTCAGATCGTAACACTTGTCGATATTCATATCGTCGGGTGGTATGCATCTGAATTTATCCTCATTATTTCATTCATTGCCTCCCTGTTTAGGCGTGATCACTTTCTTCATTATATATATATATATATATATATATATATATATATATATATATATATATATATATATATATATATATATATATATATATATATATATATATATATATATATATATATATATATATATATATATATATATATATATATATATATATATATATATATATATATATATATATATATATATATATATATATATATATATATATAGTTATAAAGTGTTAATACCACCTCCAAAATAGTTACTCGTTTAACGCTCTCACCTCATATATATCGCTGTCACCTCCGAAATCGGAGGTGACAACGTTTTGCCTTGTTTTTTAGCTTGTTAGATTCAGGAGGCTTCAGGGACCAACATATCAAAAAATCGTTTTGAGGTCACAACGCACCCCGTTTATGTACTGAACAATCTTTTAGTTCGAGTGTATATCACTGGCGCTAGTGTGCTGAGCTGTATATCGAAGAATTGCTGTGGGCGACTCTTTGCTCGTTAGCACCTCCGAAAATGGCAACGTTGTATTTTCAAAGCAGATGTAGACAGGCGGAATATAAGTATACGGAGGAATTAACTGTAGAGAGGCGCAGCGCGCTATCTCCTACATAATTGCAATCCAGGCGGCATATCTCAACGATTTTTTATCGCATTCTTCTGTAGGGGAAAGAATCACGTGAAAGAAAACCAATCTTGGTTCTCTCGAATGGGATTATGACTGTTTATATTTCATCGTGTGTATCTATGCATCCGTTGAACTTCTTTCATATCAAGCTAAATATTCAGATGTAAATGGTGATGAATATTCAAGGACAATGAGCCATTCCGAAAATTTTCATTTCAGAATCAAGAGAAAAAATGCAACACATTTTACGATATCACAGAAATGAACAACGTTGGCTAAACCGAATGTTGGACATTGTTGTGTTATTTCAAATGGAACACTCTCTATATATTTTTCTTAAATCGGATTGCTCAATGATTTTGAGGAATCCTTTGCTCAGAAACATCTGTTTTATTATCGATTATGTTTAATCATTGGATTTTCCCGAAAATTTGAATAACTTATACCATCTCTCTGGTTTAAATTTCTCAGTGAGGTATCATAAAGAAAATTACCAATTACATCGAAACAAGTAAGATTTTATGAAGAATTATCCAAAACAGATTTGCATTTTTCGATAGATCATACAGGATGTAAGGGAAAAAATAAACAAAATTGAAGTCTTTTGAAGGCCACGAGTCAAAATATTTTGAAATTGCAACCATATTTTTGTCAAGACATGATGAATCTACAGAATGAAGTTAATAATATAGATACATACTCGGATACATATGATTGATTGGTAAATTCCCAAAAGCTATAATGAACAGCGGACACTATGATGGACGCATGATGAAAGGAGAAAGACAAAAGTTAATTTAAGTATTTTCGCATGACGTTTTATTATTCAAAATGAATGATGATTCTTATAATTAACAAATCAGCTGCAATTGAAATTTTTGTTTCGGTCTTCGAAAATAACACATATTGATTAAACTTCCACTATCCAAAATGAATAGGTACATAGATAAAATAAATCTATATACAGCATATCTATAAACAAATGCGAAGGACTAAGGGAGATGCTTCCTCAATGAAAATAAGCGGGGGTAGTTCCTTTAAATTTTTTTCCAAATCGACAGCCCTTCCAAGATACAGCCTTTGGAAGGCGATGACGAGTTTACAGTTTTTAATTTTTTGTTACAGGTTCTAAAAAACACTGAGTCATAAAACTATACATATTATGAAGCACTGATTAGATTGATACGAGTTTCAACTTCGGCAAGCTCGTAGTTTAGGCGGTAACTTGCTATCGATTTTTTTAATGTGTCTCTCCCTTAAATTCAAAAAGTTCTGTTAAAATGTTGAAATTTGAATTATTATGCTATTGTTATAGAAGTTTACGAAACTAGCAGGTCGGGGGATCAAAGATTTCGGGCCGATTCACCTTAAAAAAACATAATAAAATGAATTTCGTGAATACCGAGGCTAAAAACCACTATTCTCCGCTATAACAAATTTGTATTATTCCAATAATATACCGGCTTAATTAATGCTACGTTGCTATTACTATAAGGCTCGGTTGTTCAGTTTAGGATTAGGCCAAGATTCAAGATGATTCTAGATTAACCTGACAGAAATGCCAAAATCAATCTAGGATAAACTTTAATCCCGAACTGAACAACTAGGCCTATTCATGTAGAGTTTCGGATTTTGCGAGAATCTATTACTTTTTCTTGAAAACAACAACTGCGCTGAAGGAAATGTGATTGACTGTCAGCGACACATAATATCAACCATCTAAATTCTGTAGTCTATACAAATTTTTTTGAACTCTCATTATATTATGTAGCAGTCTGATACTGAAATCCGTCATTTGACAAAATGAGTTGTCAGTTTATAGACTGACCAACATTTTCGAAAGCTATTGATCTATTAATTAAATCGTTCTATAATTGGTCCTAAATTGACAGTCGTATTGTGAACAACGATATGCAGCGGATTATCTAAACACGAAATAAATTCTGAAATGTTTCGGATCATGAGGCTAATTGAATAAGTATCTTGTTCGTAACTTCTGTTGAACCTCATTATTCTAAATATTCTTCAATGAATGAAAATATAATATGAACACACATAATTTTTTGATTTATTCGTCATCTAATCATTAAATGAATCGTTTCTCGAAAAGTTTCGAGTCTTGAGGCAAATAGAATATTGAATTATTTACATCATTATTTGTCGAACTCAAAGTTCTGAATGAATTAAAATCTAAACTTGACAATATACGATATAATTTTCGCAAGAGTTTCAATGGAATCTGAAAATTCTGGAGCATTCTGGACATCAATTATTCTCGAATCTTCCATGGAATAAATTCAATTTTATCCAATAAAACACGCAAAACGAAATATTACTCGAACTGGGCATCTTGAGCAATTTGTTCCTAAAAAGCCCGAATCATGTAGAAAAGTTTGAACCCTTCATATCAGCGTTAACACGTGTTTTGCAGTAAACAGATGTTGGGCTGAACGTTTCTCACAACTCGAAGAATTTGAATTTTCATATGACGGTACAAGGAGGTACAGGGTGTTTCACAAGTAAACAGACAAATGAAAACCGTGAATAGAGGGCATTGAGCTGAGTTCAAAATCACCCCATATACAGGATGTCCCAAAACTAGTGGATCAAACGTCACACCACGATAAAGTAAACCAAATATTATCGAATGACACCAACATTAGTTCGACGAAAATGTACCGTTTCCAAAATAATCAGAATTTTATTAAAATACCTAAAGTTGCGATTTTCGAACTATTTTTCTCAATAACAGGACCAGTTTGTGAAAAAGGTGATCGATATTAAATTATATTGAATTAAGATTATTGTTATATCTCCCCTAATTCAAATTATTTTGAGTAGTTAATCGATAACCATAACCTGAGTAAAGGTAAATTAAAACAATTGTTTTTTCTACATGATTTTTAATACTCAGAATAAACAGGGGTGATAATATGGGAGAAAAACGCTATCCTTAATCACAAATTGGCCATGTGATTGAAAAAATAGTTCGAAAATCGGCAACGGTACATTTTCGCTCAACTAATGTTGGTGTCATTCGATAGTATTTGATCTACTCTATCGTGGTGTGACGTTTGATTTAATAGTTTTGGGGCACCCTATATATAAGTTTCTTCGGGGTTTCTTTGAATTTCTCGAATTTCCGTTTGGCTATAACTCCTGAAATAATTGTTTTGGTCAGACGCCTCTAAGGAATAGAGCACTTCATGAAAATGTATTTAGAAATTCTTAATTGAATTTTTTTTTCAAAGATTATTCTGTTGAATGTGTTCAACAATTATACCTTATTCGGTCTTCAAAATAGTCATTCACAATGATAAACTGTTTCAAAATTTATAATACCCAAATATGGATGGAGAAACTACGCTATCTTGAAACTAAAAATTAAAACTTGATCTTTAGAATGAATCTATTTTTCTATGGACAACTAGTTGTGTGAATAAAAACAAAGAAAGAAATCGCGGGGTGTCAGATCTAGAGATCTAGCAGTCCAATGTAGGGGTCCTACCCTTCTAATGAAATGACCTGAAATACTGATAAATACTTTTGCTGGTGCAGGAATATCATCAATGTTTCAATAACAATAAGACCAGACCAATCAATAGATTTCCATAGATCCAATAATGACTATAAAGGAATCAGTGAGGAATTCGAAAGTGCATTTATGATACTTATTCGAAGTGCCAATCATTACCTTCACTGAAAGACCAAATGAGGTGAAAATCAATTCGGAAAAGTACTTCAGGTCCACGTTGTCCATAAAAAGCGATTCATTCGACAGATATCAAGTTATAATTATTATTTTCATGATAGCGTAGTTTTTCATTTCTATTCTTGTTCATTATCAATAATAAAGCTTATTATCACTGTAAATGACTTATCTGCATAACCAGATATGCTATAAATATCAAAAACAAATGCAAGACATATATTGAGAAAGAAAAAAATCAGTTGAACATTTCCAATTCCATTTTTAGATTTCCACATTTGATTGGCGATCATATTCATCCTATCAATTAATGTGAAGTAAAAGTCAATATGCAGCGCTGTTTTTTCCAGAGGCATTTCACCACCAAACAATTATTCATTAAAAATAATTCACCGTTAAGGTTTCTTTTGAGCCGCTATGATGAAAAATGTCAATATCCAGTTATTATTATTATTTGGGGTGATTCATCGAAAATCCCCAATATCTCGAAAATCAAGGCAATTTTACAAAAGGTAAAATATATCTATCTGAACCGCCATAGAGTCCTCTACCCGCAGGTTCTATATTATCCATTCATTACGGCATACCCTGTATAATTATTATTATTATCAATGTATTGAAAATAAACAGACACGAATACGAGCCAGTTGTTTTGTTTGAAGGTGAAGCTCCTCTTGCTTCGAACTTCTTTTAATTATTTTTACTACCATTCATGCAAGATGATTTTTGTTGAAGAATTCAACATTCTTGTAATTATCCGTTCATTTCTTCAAGAGATACCCATTCCCTACTACCTTTGAGTATTCAACTCAATGGTAACACTGCATCAAATGCATTTCATCTTCGGGTTGATTTTTTTAAATTCTACAACTGATGTAACGTCTTCAACCTTCAGCCAAAGAAGATAAACAACAGTAACTTTCCTCAAGCTACTGATAACTTGTATTTTTCATGTAAATAAATAGATTTGATAAGTCTCCAATCAGTTTGTATAAACGTCAATTATGTTCGTTACATATTTTTGACTTAATATTTTCCGAAGTGATTTGACATTGTGATGAAATACGTAATTACTGAGAGTCTCAAGTAGAACGGACTACGTAGCACTGATTTAAAACTCAAAAATGTTTTGACAAGCGTCTTAACCCAACATTTTCATACCATACAGAGTGAAAGGTATCCAATTTTCATGGCCAATCCAGTGCTAAAATAAAAGTGAATGAAGTATAGAAGCTGAAAGTGAAACGTATATCTTTGTTGATTCATTCGGGAAAAGCATTTTAATGGATTTCCTAATGTTGTGAATATAATGCCCAAAAATTAGATTACTATTTCATACCAGAACAAATTCGGTAAAATTGTTTTTGGAATTATTCTTATATGTCACGAAAAATTTCATTGTCATGTATCATTCATTTTGGGACCTATATGGTATTAAACTCCCCTATCGGACGAAGTATCGTAGACATAAGCATATTTATGCAAAACTGTCCAAAATCATTTACACCGAGATCACGAACCTTATCAATCAATTATTAGCGTATGAAGTTTATTAATATTAGTATCGTTCTTGAACTATTTACAGGTTTCAATATAAATGAATGAATCGGAAGAGCAGCTGTATTCTATATATGAGTAAAATTCAAGCTGCCTTACTTTCTGTCCTCCTGAAATCTGGCAACGTTGCGGGAGGTGAGAGTGCACTACTAATAAGAAATATATGCGGAGGTAGTAAGGTCTGATTCGTTTGAAGAAAAATTTTTCGTTAAAAATCTTTTCCCCTCTTTAGGTACCCCTGTTATTTACCTTCCCCTCTACATATATAACCAAAAATTATTCCAATTATATAACTCCTTCACCCGGAGGTCAGGTCGCCCAATGAACTCAACGGAGGTCACAACGAACTACGAGTTCATATATATATATATATATATATATATATATATATATATATATATATATATATATATATATATATATATATATATATATATATATATATATATATATATATATATATATATATATATATATATATATATATATATATATATATATATATATATATATATATATATATATATATATATATATATATATATATATATATATATATATATATATATATGAACCCGTAGTTCGTTGTTACCTCCGTTAAGTTCATTGGGCGACCTGACCTCCGGGTGAAGGAGTTTTTTATTTGGAATAATTTTTGCTTATATATGTAGAGGGGAAGGTAAATAACAGGGGTACCTAAAGAGGGGAAGAGATTTTCATTGAAAAATTTTTCTTCAAACGAATCAGACCTTACTACCTCCGCATATATTTCTTATTAGTAGTGCGCTCTCACCTCCCGCAACGTTGTCAGATTTCAGGAGGACAGAAAGTAGGGCAGCTTGAATTCTACTCATATACAGCTGCTCTTCCGATTCATTCACACATACTGAAACCTGTAAATAGTTCGAGAACGATACTGATATTAATAAACTTCATACGCTAATAATTGATTGATAAGGATTCGGAGTAAATGAATTTGGACAGAAATTATTATCTTTTCCTCATGAATATCAACAGTTTTGAATTAGTATGCTATGTCTACGATACTTCGTCCGATAGGGGAGTTTAATTCCGTATAGGTCCTAAAATGAATGATACATGACAATGAAATTTTTCGTTACATATGAGATTAATTCCAAAGACAATTTTACCGAATTTGTTCTGGTATGAAATAGTTATCTAAATTTTGGGCATTATATTCACGACATGAGGAACTCCATTGAAATGTTTTTCCCGAATGAATCAACAAAGATATACGCTTCTATACTTCATTTACTTTCATTTCAGCACAGGATTGGCCATGGAAATTGAATACCTTTCACTCTGTATGGTACGAAAATGTTGGGTTAAGACGCTTGTCAAAACATTTTTGAGTTTTAAATAAATGCTACGTAGTCCGTTCTACGTGAGACTCTCAGTAATTACGTATTTCAACACAATGTCAAATCACTTCGGAAAATATTGCGTCGAAAATATGTAACGAACATAATTGACATTTATACAAACTGATTGAAGACATACCAAATCTATTTATTTACATGGTAAATAGAAGTAATCAGTAGCTTGAGGAGAGTTACTGTTGTTTATTTTCTTTGGCTGAAGGCTGAAGACGTTACATCAGTTTTAGAATTCAAAAAAATCAACCCGAAGATGAAATGCATTTGATGCAGTGTTAGCATTGAATTGAATACTCATAGGTGGTAGGGAATGGGTATCTCTTGAAGAAATGAACGGATAATTACGAGAATGTTGAATTCCTCAACAAAAATCATCTTGCGTGAATGGTAGTCAAAATAATTGAAAGAAGTTTGAAGCAATAGGAGCTTCACCTTCAAACAAAACAACTGCCTAGTATTCATGTCTGTTTATTTTCAATACATTGATATAATAATAATAATTATACAGGGTGTGGCGTAATGAATGGATAATATGGAGCCTGCGGGTAGAGTACTCTATGGCGGTTCAAATAAATATATTTTACGTTTGGCAAAAGTGCCTTGGTTTTCGAGATATTGGGGATTTTCGATGAATCACCCCAAATAATAATAATAACTGGATATTGACATTTTTCATCATAGCGGTTCAAAAGAAACTCCTTGATTTAATGGCATTTCTGAATTGCTCGAGGAGTCTTTTGAAATTTTTCAGTACACAGGGTGTTTCACAAGTAAACGGACAAACGAAAACCGTGAATAGAGGGCATTGAGCTTAGTTCAAAAACACCTCATATGTGTGTCTCAGGCATTCCGTTTCCGATATAGAGAGGAGTTTATTCAAATTTCCCTAATTTTTGTTCGGCCATAACTCCAAATATTTTAGTTGGATTCGGCTAAAAATTCATTATCCGCTTAATCTTCTAAGTTTCAATAAAACAGAACATTAAAAGTTGACGAACACAGGACCGGACTCATTGAGGATATATTCAAATTTAAACTCATGCAAAACACTCTGTTTGTAGTTTTTCTCGTCATAATTTTGAATTTTTCAGGTATCTTCATTGATTTTCTCAAAATCAATGAAACTTTGGTATGCCTTTTCAGGTTATTTCTAATGAATAATTGTTTGATCGTGAAATGTCTGGAAAAAACAGCGCTGCATATTGACTTTTACTTCACATTAATTAATGGGATGAATATGATCGCCAATCAACTGAGGAAATCTAAAAATGGAATTGGAAATGTTCAACTGAATTTTTTCGTTCTCAATATATGTCTTCCATTTGTTTTTGATATTTATAGCATATCTGGTTATTCAGATAAGTCATTAACAGTGATAATAAGCTTTATTATTGATAATGAACAAAAATAGAAAAAACTACGCTATCATGATCATGAAAATAATAATTATAATTCGATATCTTCCGAATGAATCGCTTTTTATGGACAACGTGGAACTGAAGTAATTTTCCGAACTGATTTTCACCTCATTTGGTCTTTTAGTGAAGGTAATGATTGGCACTTCGAATAAGTGTGATAAATGCACTTTCGAATTCTTCACTGATTCCGTTATAGTCATTATTGGATCTATGGAAATCTATGGATTGTTCTGGTCTTATTACAATTTGTTATTGAAACATTGATGATATTCATGCACCAGCAAAAGTATTTATCAGTATTTCAGGTCATTTTATTAGAAGGGTAGGACCACAATATTGGACTGCTAGATCTCCAGATCTGACACCCCGCGATTTCTTTCTTTGTTTTTATTCACAGAACTAGTTGTCCATAGAAAAATAGATTCATTCTGAAGATCAAGTTTTAATTTTTAGTTTCAAGATAGCGTAGTTTTTCGATCCATATTTGGGTATCATCAATTTTAAAACATTTTATCCTTGTGAAAGAGTATTTTGAAGATCGAATATGGTATAATTGTTGAACACATTCAACAGAATATTCTTCGAAAAAAAATCAATTAAGGATTTCTAAATACATTTTCATGAAGTGCTCTATTCCTTAGAGGCGTCTGACCAAAACAATTATTTTTAGAACATGATCAACAGGTGGGGCAACCCAAAAATCAATTCATTTTGAGATAATAATAATGCAGATAACAAAAAAGTTGAAATTATGATTAAAAAACTACATACACGGTGTTTTTATGAGTTTGAAGTTAAGTAAAGCCTCACTGAGCCCGGTCCAGATTTTTGTCGAATTTTAATGCTCTGTTTCAATGAAATTAACAACTCAAGGCTAATTATAAATTTTCAGTCGACTTGATCAGAATTTCAGGAGTTATAGCTAAACGGAAATTCGAGAAATTTCAAAAAACCCCGAAGAAACCTATATATAGGGTGCCCCAAAACTATTGAATCAAACGTCACACCACGATAGAGTAGATCAAATACTATCGAATGACACCAACATTAGTTGAGCGAAAATGTACCGTTTCTAAAAAAACATAACCTAAAGTTGCCGATTTTCGAACTATTTTTTCAGTCACAAGGCCAATTTGTTATTAAGGATAGCGTTTTTCTCCCATATTATCACCTGAGTATTAAAAATCATGTAGAAAAAACAATTGTTTTAATTTACATTTACTTAGGTTAAGCTTATCGATTAACTACTTAAAATAATTTCAATTAGGGGAGATGAAACAATAATATTACTTCAATATAATTTAAAATCGATATCCTTTTTCACAAACTGGAATATTTTGGAAACGGTACATTTTCGTCGAACTAATGTTGGTGTCATTCGATAATATTTAGTTTACTCTATCGTGGTGTGACGTTTGATTCACTAGTTTTGGAACACCTTGTATATGGTATGATTCTGAACTCAGCTCAATGCCCTCTATTCACGGTTTTCATTTGTCTGTTTACTCGTGAAACACCCTGTATACTTCTTGTACTCTGAAAATTTTAAAACGAATGCCCTCACCGTCATATGAAAATTCAAATTCTTCTTGTTGTAAGAACCGTTCATCCTTTCACCCAACGCCGACCCTAGTTACATGGCCCGTTGAAAACGAAATCGGCATCTGTTTACTGCAAAACACGTGTTAACGCTGATATGAAGGGTTCAAAATTTTCTACCTGATTCGGGCTTTTTAGGAACGAATTGCTCAAGATGCCGAGTTCGAATAACATTTCGTTTTGCGTGTTATATTGGATAAAATTGAATTTATTGCATGAATGATTCGAGAATTATTGATGTCCAGAATGCTCCAGAATGATGAACATTTTCAGATTTCATTGAAATTCTTGCGAAAATTATCTCGTATATTTTCAAGTTTAGATTTCAATTCATTCAGAACTTTGAAGTTCGGCAAATAATGATGTAAATGATATAGATAACAGTCAATCACATTTCCTTCAGCGCAGTTGTTGTTTTGAAGAAAAAGCAGTAGATTCTCGCAAAATCCGAAACTCTACATGAATAGGCCCAGTTGTTCAGTTCGGGATTAAAGTTTATCCTAAATTGATTTTGACATTTCAGTTCAGTTCTGTCAGGTTAATCTAGGATCATCTTAAATCTCGGCCTTATCCTGAACTGAACAACCAGGCCTTATAGTAATAGCAACGTAGCATTAATTAACTCGGTATATTATTGGAATAATATATTTTTATAGCGGAGAATAGTGGTTTTCAGCCTCGGTATTCACGAAATTCATTTTATTATGTTTTTTTTTTCATGTGAATCGGCCCGAAACCTTGGATCCCCCGACCTGATAGTTTCGTATACTTCTATGACAATAGCATAATAACTCAAATTTCAACATTTTCACAGAAATTTTTGAATTTAAGGGAGAGACACATCGAAAAAATCGATAGCAAGTTACCGCCTAAACTGCGAGCTTGCCGAAGTTGAAACTGGTACCAATCTACTCAGTGCTTCATAATATGTATAGTTTTATGACTCAGTGTTTTTCAGAACCTGTAAAAAAAAATTAAAAACTGTAGACTCGTCATTGCCTTCCAAGGCTGCATCTTGGAAGAGCTGTCTATATGGAAAAAAATTTATAGGAACTAGCCCCGCTTATTTTCATTAAGGAATCATCTCCCTTAGTCCTTCGCATTTGTTTACAGATATCCTGTATATAGATACATTTTATCTATGTACCTATTCATTTTGGATAGTAGAAGTTTAATCAATATGTGTTATTTTCGAAGACCAAAACAAAAATTTTAATTGCACCTGATTTGTTAATTATAAGAATCATCATTTATAAATAAAATAAAACTTCATGCGAAAATACTTAAATTAACTTTTGTCTTTCTCCTTTCATCATGCGTCCATCATAGTGTCCGCTGTTCATCATAGCTTTTGGGAATTACCAATCAATCATATGTATCCGAGTATGTATCTATATTATTACCTTCATTTTGTAGATTCATCATGTCTTGACAAAAATATGGTTGCAATTTCAAAATCTGTTGACTCGAGGCCTTCAAAAGACTTCAATTTTGTTTATTTTTTCCCTTACATCCTGTATGATCTATCGAAAAATGCAAATCTGTTTTGGATAATTCTTCATGAAATCTTACTTGTTTCGATATAATTTGTAATTTTCTTTATGATACATCACTAAAAAATTTAAATAAATAAATAAATAAATAAATAATGTGCTTTATTTCAGGTAAAGTGTACACATGACATTGAACACTTGAAGTAAAACAGGGTCATTTTCTGCTTTATAGTCTGTGTTCCATAAAGTCTTCCACACTGTAGGGTTCGATTTCAAGTAGGAGTTTGAAGATGAATTTCTTGAACTGTTGTAGAGTCCATTCTCCTCTTAGTTTGTGAGCTATCTTATTGTAATAACGAATATTTCTATATTCAGGTCCCTTTTCAGTGAGGCTTAATCTGTGTCTTGGATATTTTAGTGCAGTTGTCCTCGTATTGTAATTACTTACTGTTTTCTCTTCGAAGTAGTGCTAGTTCTTGAATGTAAATATCAGGCTTTCTTGGATGTGTACAGCAGGAGCAGTCAAAAGACCATTCCTTCTGAAGACTCCCCTGCATGATTCCGTCCTCCTCATCCTCCAGATCATTCTGAAGGCTCTCTTCTTCATTTTCAGCACTCTATGTAGGTTGTTCTTCAAACCACTGGCTAGCACGATTTAGAGTTAGAGTTGAGTGTGAAATGGTAAACTCAACTCTAAATCGTGCTTGGCCAATACAGTGAAGTTTGTGTCATCTGCATAATTCACTGTCCTAACCATGGTTTCATCGAATATGGTACTTAGGTCATTTAGAAAAATGATGAAAATGAGGGCTCAATATGCTACCCTGCGGAACTCTGTGAGTTCTTCTTCCGAAACTGTTGTTTTTCCGTTCTGAGAGATCACCACTCTCTGCCTGCGGTTTGCTAAATATGATTGAAACCAGTCTAGCTTGTTTATGCCATATGCAGAAAGTTTATGGAGAATAAGGTCGTGAGACAGAGTATCGAATGCCTTTGATAGATCCAGCATTAGACCCACTGTTATATTAGAATCCTCCAAGGCATTAAGGATTCCTGAAATGAACTCAAACACTGCTGTCTGAGTTGATCTACCTCTTACATAACCATGTTGTGTGGGTAAAAGGATCTTTTCTTTTACAAGGTATTCTACTAGTTGAGTGCAGATTGCTAGTTCCAGTATTTTAAACCAGAGAGATGGTACAAGCTATTCAAATTTTTGGGAAAATCCAATAATTAAACATAATCGATAATAAAACAGATGTTTCTGAGCAAAGGATTCCTCAAAATCATTGAGCAATCCGATTTAAGAAAAATATATAGAGCGTTCCATTTGAAATAACACAACAATGTCCAACATTCGGTTTAGCCGACGTTGTTCATTTCTGTGATATTGTAAAATTTGTAGCATTTTTTCTCTTGATTCTGAAATGAAAATTTTCGGAATGGCTCATTGTCCTTGAATATTCATCACCATTTATATCTGAATATTTAGCTTGAGATGAAAGAAGTTCAACGGATGCATAGATACACACGATGAATTATAAACAGTCATAATTCCATTCGAGAGAGCCAAGATTGGTTTTCTTTCACGTGATTTTTTCCCCTACAGATAAATGCGATAAAAAATCGTTGAGATATGCCGCCTGGATTGCAATTATGGAGGAGATAGCGCGCTGCGCCTCTCTACAGTTAATTCATCCGTATACTTATATTCCGCCTGTCTACATCTGCTTTGAAAATACAACGTTGCCATTTTCGGAGGTGCTAACGAGCAAAGAGTCCCCCACAGCAATTCTTCGATATACAGCTCAGCACACTAGCGCCAGTGATATACACTCGAACTAAAAGATTGTTCAGTACATAAACGGGGTGCGTTGTGACCTCAAAACGATTTTTTGATATGTTGGTCCCTGAAGCCTCCTGAATCTAACAAGCTAAAAAACAAGGCAAAACGTTGTCACCTCCGATTTCGGAGGTGACAGCGATATATATGAGGTGGGAGCGTTAAACGAGTCACTATTTTGGAGGTGATATTAACACTTTATAACTATATATATATATATATATATATATATATATATATATATATATATATATATGAACTCGTAGTTCGTTGTGACCTCCGTTAAGTTCATTGGGCGACCTGACCTCCGGGTGAAGGAGTTATATAATTGGAATAATTTTTGGTTATATATGTAGAGGGGAAGGTAAATAACAGGGGTACCTAAAGAGGGGAAAAGATTTGTATCGAAAAATTTTTCTTCAAACGAATCAGACCTTACTACCTCCGCATATATTTTTTATTAGTAGTGCGCTCTCACCTCCCGCAACGTTTCCAGATTTCAGGAGGACAGAAAGTAAGGCAGCTTGAATTCTACTCATATATAGAATACAGCTGCTCTTCAGATTCATTCACACATATTGAAACCTGTAAATAGTTCGAGCACGATACTGATATTAATAAACTTCATACGCTAATAATTGATTGATAAGGTTCGTGATCTCGGTGTAAATGAATTTGGACAGTTTTGCATAAATATGCTTATGTCTACGATACTTCGTCCGATAGGGGAGATTAATACCATATAGGTCCCAAAATGAATGATACATGACAATGAAATTTTTCGTGACATATAAGATTATTTCCAAAAACAATTTTGCCGAATTTGTTGTTCTGGTATGAAATAGTAATCTAATTTTTGGGCATTATATTCACGACATTAGGAACCCCATTAAAATGCTAAAATGCGAATGAATCAACAAAGATATACGTTTCACTTTCAGCTTCTATAATTCATTCACTTTTA
Source organism: Coccinella septempunctata (assembly GCF_907165205.1). Classification (NCBI taxonomy): domain Eukaryota; kingdom Metazoa; phylum Arthropoda; class Insecta; order Coleoptera; family Coccinellidae; genus Coccinella; species Coccinella septempunctata. The sequence continues at coordinate 11,083,166 of NC_058193.1, read as the reverse complement.
TTTTAGGACTGGATTGGATTGGCCATGGAAATTGGATATTTTTCACTCTATATGGTACGAAAATGTTGGGTTAAGATGCTTGTCAAAACATTTTTGAGTTTTAAATCAGTGCTACGTAGTCCCTTCTACGTGAGACTCTCAGTAATTACGTATTTCACCACAATGTCAAATCACATCGGAAAATATTAAGTCGAAAATATGTAACGAACATAATTGACGTTTATACAAACTGATTGAAGACTTACCAAATCTATTTATTTACATAGAAAATACAGTTGTAGAATTCAAAGAAATCAACCCGAAGATGAAATGCATTTGATGCAGTGTTAGCATTGAGTTGAATACTCAAAGGTGATAGGGAATGGGTATCTCTTGAAGAAATGAACGGATAATTACAAGAATGTTGAATTCTTCAACAAAAATCATCTTGCATGAATGGTAGTCAAAATAATTAAAAGAAGTTTGAAGCAAGAGGAGCTTCACCTTCAAACAAAACAACTGGCTCGTATTCATGTCTGTTTATTTTCAATACATTGATATAATAATAATAATTATACAGGGTGTGGCGTAATGAATTGATAATATAGAACCTGCGGGTAGAGGACTCTATGGCGGTTCAGATAAATATATTTTACGTTTGGTAAAAGTGCCTTAGTTTTCGAGATATTGGGGATTTTCGATTAATCACCCCAAATAATAATAATAACTGGATATTGACATTTTTCATCATAGCGGATCAAAAGAAACTCCTTGATTTAATGGCATTTCTTAATTTCTCGAGGAGTCTTTTGCGATTTTTCAGTACACAGGGTGTTTCACAATAAGTAAACGAAAAAAGGGAAACCGTGAATAGAGGGCATTGAGCTGAGTTCAAGAACACTTCATATGTGTGTCTTAGGCATTACGTTTCCGATATACAGAGGGGTTTATTCGAATTTCCCGAATTTTCGTTCGGCTATAACTCCAACTATTTTAGTTGGATTCGGCTAAAAATTCATTATCTGCTTGAACTTGTCTTGTAAGTTTCAATAAAACAGAACATTAAAAGTTGACGAACACAGGACCGGACTCATTGAGGCTATATTCAAATTAAAACTCATGCAGAACACTCTGTTTGTAGTTTTTCGTCATAATTTTGAATTTTTCAGGTATCTGCATTGATTTTCTCAAAATCAATGAAACTTTGTTATGCCTTATCAGTGGATTATTTTTAATGAATAATTGTTTGGTGGTGAAATGCCTCTGGAAAAAACAGCGCTGCATATTGACTTTTACTTCACATTAATTAATGGAATGAATATGATCGCCAATCAAATGTGGAAATCTAAAAATGGAATTGAAAATGTTCAACTGAATTTTTTCTTTCTCAATATATGTCTTCCATTGGTTTTTGATATTTATAGCATATCTGGTTATGCAGATAAGTCATTTGCAGTGATAATAAGCTTTATTATTGATAATGAACAAAAATAGAAATAAAAAACCACGCTATCATGAAAATAATAATTATAACTTGATATCTTCCGAATGAATCGCTTTTTATGGACAACGTGGACCTGAAGTAATTTTCCGAATTGATTTTCACCTCATTTGGTCTTTTAGTGAAGGTAATGATTGGCACTTCGAATAAGTATCATAAATGCACTTTCGAATTCCTCACTGATTCCGTTATATTCATTATTGGATCTATGGAAATCTATTGATTGGTCTGGTCGTATTGTTATTGAAACATTGATGATATTCATGCACCAGCAAAAGTATTCATCAGTATTTCAGGTCATTCCATTAGAAGGGTAGGACCCCAACATTGGACTGCTAGATCTCCAGATCTGACACCCCGCGATTTCTTTCTTTGTTTTTATTCACACAACTAGTTGTCCATAGAAAAATAGATTCATTCTGAAGATCAAGTTTTAATTTTTAGTTTCAAGATAGCGTAGTTTTCCCATCCATATTTGGGTACTATCAATTTTGAAACATTTTATCATTGTGAATGACTATTATGAAGACCGAATAAGGTTTAATTGTTGAACACATTCAACAGAATATTCTTTGAAAAAAAATTCAATTAAGAATTTCCAAATACATTTTCATGAAGTGCTCTATTCCTTAGAGGCGTCTGACCAAAACAATTATTTCTAGAACATGATCAACAGGTGAAACAACCCAAAAATCAATTCATTTTGAGACAATAATAATGCAGATAACAAAAAAGTTAAAATTATGATTAAAAAACTACATACACGGTGTTTTTATGAGTTTGAAGTGACGTAAAGCCTCAATGAGCCCGGTCCTGATTTTTTTCGAATTTTAATGCTCTGTTTCAATGAAATTAACAACTCAAGGCTAAATATAAATTTTCAGTCGACTTCGATTCGAAATTCGAGAAATTTAAAGAAACCCCGAAGAAACTTATATACTTACTTTTCAAGTTGCTAACGTCACTGTATATTCAGTGGGATAAAGATATTATTATTATTATTATTATAGGATGCCCCAAAACTATTAAATCAAACGTCACACCACGATAGAGTAGATCAAATACTATTGAATGACACCAACATTAGTTGAGCGAAAATGTACCGTTTCTGAGAAAACCTAACCTAAAGTTGCCGATTTTCGAACTATTTTTTCAATCACAAGGCCAATTTGTGATTGAGGATAGCGTTTTTCTCCCATATTATCACACCTGTTTATTCTGAGTATCAAAAATCATGTAGTAAAAACAATTGTTTTAATTTACCTTTACATAGGTTATGGTGATCGATTAACTACTTGAAATAATTTGAATTAGGGGAAATATAACAATAATCTTAGTTCAATATAATTTAATATCGATTTCCTTTTTCACAAACTGGCCCTGTTATTGAGAAAAATAGTTCGAAAATCGCAACTTCAGGTATTTTAATAAAATTCTGATTATTTTGGAATCGGTACATTTTCGTCGAACTAATGTTGGTGTCATTCGATAATATTTGGTTTACTCTATCGTGGTGTGAAGTTTGATTCACTAGTTTTGGGACATCCTGTATATGGGGTGATTTTGAACTCAGCTCAATGCCCTCTATTCACGGTTTTCATTTGTCTGTTTACTTGTGAAACTCCCTGTACCTTCTTGTACCGTCATATGAAAATTCAAATTCTTCTTGTTGTGAGAAACGTTCAGCCCAACATGTGTTTACTGCAAAACACGTGTTAACGCTGATATGAAGGGTTCAAAATTTTCTACCTGATTCGGGCTTTTTAGGAACGAATTGCTCAAGATGCCCAGTTCGAGTATTATTTCGTTTTGCGTGTTATATTGGATAAAATTGAATTTATTCCATGGAAGATTCGAGAATTATTGATGTCCAGAATGATGAAAATTTTCAGATTCCATTGAAACTCTTGCGAAAATTATCTCGTATATTGTCAAGTTTAGATTTTAATTCATTCAGAACTTTGAAGTTCGGCAAATAATGATTATTATTATTATTATTAATACAGATACAAGAGTTGAGACACAAGTCTATAAACTCAAAAGAAATATAAATTGAAAATTAAAATGTTCACATACTGAATGAAAATATGAAACCATGACAAATTAAACAAAACTACTGATTAACGGCTCTCCATCTGTCGTAGGAATTCTTGAAACAGTTGACCGAAGCGGCTCCAACAATCTCAGGCGGCAAACGATTCCAGGTGTCAAACACTCTATTAGAGAGGAAGTTTTGGCGTTGTGATGTTCTAAAGCTCTCTTTCGAGAGCTTATATCTATGTCCCCTAAGATGGCCTGAATTCAACTCAAACATACCGTTGATCTCATCTCCAAAGTGTCCTCGCAATGATCGGTACGTCAGAAGCAAATCCCCTCTCTCACGTCGATCGCGGAAGCTGGTTAGATTAAATATTTCTAGTCGACGCGTATAAGATGGTCTATCACGCCCATAGGGAAAACGAGTCATCCACCTCTGAACAGACTCAAGCATGGTTGCATCGCGCACCGTGGATGGCGACCAGACCGGACCGACATACTCCAGGATGGGCCTCACATATGTGGTAAGAAGGGTCCGAATAGTATTAACATCGCTGCCCTTGAACATTTTGTAAATACAGTATGCTGACCGCTTGGCCTTTGCACATACATAAGAAATATGTTCGGACCACTGTAGATCCTCGGTGATCACCAGGCCCAGATCACAGTGACTGGCCACCACCTTCATGGGTTCACCATCAAGGTAATATGTCACACGCGGATTTCTTCTCCCAATATGAAGGACGCAGCACTTTTCCACACTCAGGGGTAACCCCCACTCATCACACCACTCACAGATAACATCCAGATCACACTGCAGACTGCCAGCCTCGGAGATGGGATAGTTATAGATCTTGGTGTCATCGGCGAACATTGAGCACGTGGAGCGAAGGAGACTAGGCAGGTCAGAAGTGAATAGCAAAAACAATAAAGGGCCCAGTACGGATCCTTGTGGCACCCCAGAAGTAACCGGCAGATCTGCCGAAAAAGATTCACCGACTCTTACCTTATAGGATCGATTTGATAGGAAAGCTTCTATCCAAGACAGAATCTCACCTCGGATGCCCAGATGTTGCAGTTTGTGTAGTAGTCTCCGATGCGGAACCTTATCGAAGGCTCTAGTGAAGTCCAAGTACAACACATCAATCGGCAAACCCAAATCCCAAGCTTTAGTCCATTCATTAACACAACTCAACAAGTTCGTCAGAGTTGATCGTCCAGAGAGAAAACCGTGTTGAACTACAGGAATAAGTTCGTGTACAGAAGCAAATTGCACAATATGATCGTAGACTATCCTCTCAAGCACCTTAGACACGGTAGAGAGGAGGCTAATTGGCCTATAATTTTTGGCGGACAACTTATCTCCTTTTTTAAAAACAGGGGTTACCGAAGCCACCAGCCAGTCACCAGGAATCCTCGAAGTCTTCATAGAACAGGAAAAAATCTCAGCCAAGGGTGGAGCCAAGGCGTCGGCACACCGCACCAGCAATGAACCAGATAAACCATCCAGACCAGGAGCAGCATCAACCCTCACTCGCTTCAGATGATCTCGGACTAGCTCAGCGTTTATCTGAACACTGGTAATACCAGATTCACAACGTGGTAATCGAATGTCTGGCAGAGCACCACCAGGCTCAAGGGAAAAGGAAGAGGCAAATTCCTCGGCCAAAACACCAGCGGCCTCAACAGCATTGTCACACAGCTTATTGAGCTTATTACGAATCATGGGTACACCGACTTTTCCAGTCATAAAGGATCTCACGTATTTAAAAAACTTCTTTCTGTTCCCCGAAGCTACAACACTCTTCTCATAACTGTCCTTTGAGCGCCTTATTTCACGTGTAACCTCACTCGAAAAGGTACGGTGCGTTCTATAATCTTCATCAGATCTAGTGCGTAGATATCTCTGCCACAAGGCTTTTTTTCTCCTCACCATCCTCAGAACACAACTGTTAATCCACGGTTTCACTTTATTATATTTGATCGTATGTGTTGTTGTGCAGGATTCAACCACGCCGCGAAGTATGCTCAGGAAACTCCTCCACTTCCTCTCCACATCATCACCACCGCAGACAGCAGACCAGTCGGTAGTCGACAGCATATCAGACACTTTGTTGTAATCTACCCGCTTGATAACCTTGGTAGAGCTTGTGTTAGTTGGAAGATTGAACTGAAATTCTGTGGCAAGAGTAAGATGGTCAGAACGCCCGAAAGGTGGCAGGTACTCGACATCCGAGATAAGGTCACGATCGGAGACAATAAACAGGTCAAGCAATGACGGTACCTGGCCAGATCGAAACCTTGTGGGACGATCAATAACCTGCTGGAAGGCCGAATTCGAAAAAAGCTCCGCAAACGGAAAGGAAGGAGAATTAACAGAAGGCATACTAGTTAGAGGCCATTTTAAATCAGGGCAGTTGAAGTCCCCCGCGATGAAGACATTTCCAGTTTCAGTCGTCAAATCTGATAAAAATCGAACGAGCTCAAGGTCGTCCAGACATGGGCGTGGGCGATAGATACAACCAAGACATAGGGAAAGTTGTGCATTGGAAATATTGATGAAAAGATTACCAATGTTAGGCCATGAGTTGTGAGTCACCTTTATTCGAAACGATTGAGTAATGGAGCTATGTACATAAATGCAGACACCACCGTACCCCACGGTCTCGCTGCTATCATCTCTGTACAAGGTGTAATCTGGTATGGAGAAGGTGCGGTCGCCGACAGCTGGTCTAAGCCAAGTTTCAGTGAACAAAAGAAAACAAGGTTTGCGATCCTGAACATACGTTAGTATTTCCGAAAACTTGGATGAAAGTGACTGAACATTGCCATAGACTAATGGCCATGTGACGAACTTATTTAGTTTTTTTGACTAGTACCCGACTTAGAGGTTGTTTTTGGTACAATTTTGGGGGCTCCCCGCACATACTTTATGGTCAGGGTATCATCACCGCCCGATTGCCTCCTCCTCAGCTCCCCTCGAAGATCATTAAGCTCCATCAATTGAGCTTTAGTCTGATCACTCTGAACAATGACCTTTCTAAATCTTGTGTTCGCAAGTAACCGAGATTTATTTCTCAAGATGTTCTTTACAATTTCTGGACTAGAAAAACTCATCTTCAACCAGCGTGGGCGCGTTTTGTCTCTCGAGGGTAATCTTACCACATCAACCAGATATCGACTAGCAGAGCCAACAATACAGTCAGCCAGTTCAGCTCCCACAGCTCCATCACAAGATTCATCCTCCCCCTCAGGAAGGTTCAGCGCTATGATGTTATGAGACCTCCTCACTCTCTCCATAATCTCCGAAAGATCAGCAGACGACGAACTAGCCGCAGACGCACCAGAAGCAATCCTCTCCTGCAGCATAGCAACCTCACTCGAGACGTGAGACACTCGGTTCGATAAGTCCTCATGATCACGTTGTATAGAATCAATATCTGATCTATCCAATTTTAATGCAGAATCATGCTGTGACAAAATCTCCTCATGTCTCTGAAGCACAGCACTGCACCTCTCCAATTCCGCAAACAGATCCCTCTGTCCGCCCTCGATACGCTCAATTGAGGACGACATAGACTTCATCATTTCCATGAGGGCGTTGAAGTGTTGAACAGTGATAGGCTCGTTCGTAAAAGCCTCCTCCCTAGGACCACCGGACCTAACGTTCGAGCACGGCAATACACGCGAACTGGAAGAATTACTACGCAACCGACGATCGCCCCCGGAACAAGAAGGACAAATCCACCCTTCACCTGTCTCCCTGATGGACCGCAAATCGCGGTCAGCGAGATCAGTACAGCCAGAATGGAAACATTTACGGCATTTAGTACAGGAAACCGACCCAGCAGAACCCGAGATGGCGTTGCCACATCCAGGGCAATTTTTAGGCATCTTTACTACAGATCAACCCAACAATCACCGCTAAAAAATTAATAGTGGGTAATAGGAAACAATTATAGACTCTTCACTTTCATGGGCAGATATGAAAGACTCACACAATGGATAAAGGTATGCCACGGATAAAGGATAAGAGAGACGGAGCCTAACAACAAGTGCACGAGTAGGATAGATCCCCTCAGTGCAACCATAGACAGCCTGTATCCACAGCAGCAAGCGCTCCGCAGATTAACCCTCCACACGAGCACAGAGAGATCACGTTTATGCAATTATGGTCGCCCTGTATCTGCAGCGGCAAGCACTCCGCGAAATATCCCTCGCCAGGGTCAACCGACCTGTCGGACGTATGCGCCGCTGTATTGCACCGGTCAGTCGCGCCGATAAGAAAGTAAACACAACAAGTAAATGACGTAAATTAATGCGATAAATGAATCTTTTAACTACTTTAAACCCCAAAAAATAACTGCCCGATGAAATAAAAATAATGAAATACCTGGTAGGAAAATAACAACTGAAAACACACCGTAATAACTAAATGAAAGATGAGAGCTCGGATCAACACGTCAGTTCGCAACAGTGAACGATTATGATGTAAATTATTCAATATTCTATTTGCCTCAAGACTCGAAACTTTTCGAGAAACGATTGATTTAATGATTAGATGACGAATAAATCAAAAAATTATGTGTGTTGATATTATATTTTCATTCATTGAAGAATATTTAGAATAATGAAGTTCAACAATTGATACGAACAAGATACTTATTTAATTAGCCTCATGATCCCAAAACATTTCAGAATTTATTTCGTGTTTAGATAATCCGCTGCATATCGTTGTTCACAATACGACTGTCAATTAAGGACCAATTATAGAACGATTTAATTAATAGATCAATAGCTTTCGAAAATGTTGGTCAGTCTATAAACTGACAACTCATTTTGTCAAATGACGGATTTCAGTATCAAACTGCTACACTGTATAATGAGAGTTCGAAAAAATTTGTATAGAGTACAAAATTTGGATGGTTGCTATTATGTGTCGCTAACAGTCAATCACATTTCCTTCAGCGCATTTGTTGTTTTGAAGAAAAACTAGTAGATTCTCGCAAAATCCGAAACTCTACATGAATAGGCCCAGTTGCTCAGTTCGGGATTAAAGTTTATCCTAGATTGATTTTGACATTTCAGTTCAGTTCTGTCAGGTTAATCTAGGATCATCTTAAATTTCGGCCTAATCCTGAACTGAACAACCGGGCCTTATAGTAATAGCAACGTAGCATTAACTAAGTCGGTATATTATTGGAATAATACTAATTTTTTATAGCGGAGAATAGTGGTTTTTGCCTCGGTATTCACGAAATTCATTTTATTATGTTTTTTTTTAAGGTGAAACCCGAAAATCTTGGATCCCCCGACTTGCTAGTTTCGTATACTTCTATGACAATAGCATAATAACTCAAATTTAAACATTTTCACAGAAATTTTTGAATTCAAGGCAGAGACACATTAAAAAATCGATAGCAAGTTACCGCCTAAACTAGGAGCTTGCCAAAGTTGAAACTGGTACCAATCTACTCAGTGCTTCATAATATGTATAGTTTTACGACTCATTGGTTTTTAGAACCTGTAAAAAAAATTAAAAACTGTTAACTCGTCATCGCCTTCCAAAGGGTGTATCTTGGAAGGGCTGTCGATTTGGAAAAAAAATTATAGGAACTACCCCCGCCTATTTTCATTAAGGAATCATCTCCCTTATTCCTTCGCATTTGTTTACAGATATCCTGTATATAGCTATAATTTATCTATGTACCTTTTTATTTTAGATAATAGAAGTTTAAGCAATATGTGTCATTTTCGAAGACCAAAACAAAAATTTCAATTGCACATGATTTGTTAATTATAAGAATCATCATCTATTTTGAATAATAAAACTGCATGCGAAAATACTTAAATTAACTTTTGTCTTCCTCCTTTCATCATGCGTCCATCATTGTGTCCGCTGTTCATCATAGCTTTTGGGAATTTACCAATCAATCATCTGTATATCAATCATATGTATCCGAGTATGTATCTATATTATTAACTTCATTTTGAAGATTCATCATATCTTGACAAAAATATGGTTGCAATTTCAAAATATGTTGACTCGAGGCCTTCCAAAGACTTCAATATTGTTTATTTTTTCCCTTATATCCTGTATGATCTATCGAAAAATGCAAATCTGTTTTGGCGAATCCTTCATAAAATCTTAATTTTTTCGATATAATTAGTAATTTCTTTATGACACATCACTAAAATATTTAAACCAGAGAGATGGTACAAGCCCTTCAAATTTTCGGGAAAATCCAATATTTAAACATATTCGATAATAAAAGAAATGTTTCTGAGCAAAGGATTCCTCATTGAGCAATCTGATTCAAGAAAAATATAAAGAGCGTTCTATTTGAAATAACACAACAATGTCCAACATTCGGTTATGCCGACATTGTTCATTTCTGTGATATTGTAAAATTTGTAGCATTTTTTCTCTTGATTCTGAAATGAGAATTTTCGGAATGGCTCATTGTCCTTGAATATTCATCACCATTACCATCTGAATATTCTTATCCAAAAAAATTTTTTCTCTGAACAGCTTATTTTATTATATGCAATGTACCAATACTGATTATTCGTTATTCTAATAGGTGGTATTATCTATATGGATCATTTCCATAGAGAGAAGCAATATTATTATGGACAAGACTCAAATCGATTTGTTTTCAGATAGATAATGAAATAGTTCGCCAAATTCAGAATTATAGTGTTAGCTTGAGATGAAAGAAGTTCAACGGATGCATAGATATACGCACGATGAAATATAAACAGTCATAATCCCATTCGAGAGGGCCAAGATTGGTTTTCTTTCACGTGATTCTTTCCCCTACAGAAGAATGCGATAAAAAATCGTTGAGATATGCCGCCTGGCTTGCAATAATGGAGGAGAAAACGCGCTGCGCCTCTCTTTACTTAATTCCTCCGTATACTGATATTCCGCCTGTCTACATCTGCTTGCACAGTACAACGTTGCCATTTTCGGAGGTGCTAACGAGCAAAGAGTCTTTCAGAGCAATTCTTCGATATACAGCTCAGCACACTAGCGCCAGTGATATACACTCGAACTAAAAGATTGTTCAGTACATAAACGGGGTGCGTTGTGACCTCAAAACGATTTTTTGATATGTTGGTCCCTGAAGCCTCCTGAATCTAACAAGCTAAAAAATAAGGCAAAACGTTGTCACCTCCGATTTCGGAGGTGACAGCGATATATATGAGGTGAGAGCGTTAAACGAGTTACTATTTTGGAGGTGGTATTAACACTTTATAACTATATATATATATATATATATATATATATATATATATATATATATATATATATATCTCTATATGCAGCGGGACATATGGGGACCGAATGTGTATATATATATATATATATATATAATATATATATATATATATATAATTTCTAGGACACTGCATGGTTGGTAAGTATAAAGGCTCCCTTCCTCGTGTATCAAAGCTGTCCTTTTCGCGAGTTCCCTATGAAAAATTTTTGCCATCGCATTATGGCGTTCCATATAGTCCCTAGGAGCTAAAATTGGGCAAGAGTTGTTGGACTGTTTCCAGGGATTTGGAGCATTTTCGGCAGACGTCAGTAGGAATATTACGATTAGTAATCCTCTTGATATATGCACGTGTTGGTATGACTTGATCCTGGACAGCTACTATTCTTCCTTCCGTCTCCGGAAAAAGGTACCCTGCTTTGAGGTAAGTAAGCGATTCTGACCTCAGGATACTGTCTGATCTTAAATTCCCAGGGTATCTACCGTGCAGTGCCTTGCTGTGCTACTCTTCCGAGAGCTGCTCGAGTGTCTGTTCCCTGAGGTTTATGGTAGGTTAGGTTAGGTTAGGTTAGGTTCCCTGAGGTTTATGGTAGGTTTCGCGAGCTGCAGTGCCGAGGACTTATCTGCCTGACATATGGTCTCATAAAAAGGTAAGTTTTTAGACCTGAAATATTTTCTCATTTATAACACCATCTTGTTATGTGTTATTTGTATATTTTGCAGTCCCCTGCCTCCGTCCTGCCTAGGTATATAGAGCCTACTCACCGAGGAATGGGTATGATGAACACCAAACCTAGTCAGCAGCTTTCTTGTCTGTACATCCACCGCCTGCAGCTCCGTAGATGTCCAGCGCACAACTCCGAATGAATAGCTGATACAAGGTAAGGCCCATATATAAATCAAAGTGAAGAGTGCCTTGGAATTTAATTTAGCCTTCAGTAGACTTCTGATTCTGGCAAAGTATTTCGTCTTCAATGTTTCTTTCACTTCAGCTGTCTTGAAGTCGAGGGCCTGCTGCACACCCAGGTACTCGTACCCTTCTTGTGGTTTTAAGCATGCAATTCTAGAGCCATCCCACAGTTTTACCTCGTCTCCTTCTATGATCCCGCCCCTTCTCACATTCAGAACCGCACACTTTGCCAAACCCATCTCCATTCCTATTGTTCTGCTGAAGAAGGATACTATCTCCAACAATCTTCTCATCTCGTCTTCAGTGGCCACGAAAAGCTTCAGGTCGTCCATATAGAGTTGGTGGCTGACCTTCAATTTCCTGACCTTATCTTGTACGTATCCATACCCAGATTTGTTCAGTAACCCACTCAGCATATTAAACGCCAAACAAAACCAGAGTGGGCTAAGAGTATCGCCCTGAAAAATTCCGCATTTGATCGGTATCTCTCTCGTTCTGTTAGCTCCGTTCTTCGTTTCGATGAGTAATGTTGTTCGCCATGTTTTCATTAGGTTTTTAAGTAAATTTTTCATTTTTTCTGAGATCCCGTAGAGACGCAAAACCCTCAATAGCCAAAAATGGGGCACCGAATCGAAGGCCTTTTTATAGTCGATCTAGGCAATAGATATATTTCGGAGTTTAGTTTTCGCCTGCCGGGTAATGATCTGATCGACAACCAGTAATTCCTTGCAGCCTTTCGCGTCACTGCAGCACCCGTTCTGTTCGTGCGCCAAAATATTGTGCCTGCTCACATGCTTCCAAATATGCAAGGTTAGGGTACCTGTCAGGATCTTATATACGGTTGGGAGACATGTTATCGGGCGGTAATTTTTAGGGTCGGACGTTACGCCCCCTTTCGGAATCATCATGGTGATGCCTTGTGTGAGAGATTCCGGGATTACCTCAGGGTCGCGTAATGCTCTCTGAAAAAGGGTTGCCAGAGCTTGATGGGTGCTCGAAAAATGTTTCCACCAATAATTTTGTATTTTGTCCGGTCCCGGCGCAGACTAGTTGTTCGTTTTTTTAAAACATACACAATATCAGCGCAAGTGATTTCTATGTTCTCCATCCTGTATCTCCAACTTTCAGTCTCCGCTTCCTTTATCCAGCCTGTTTTCTCATCGTGTTGTTTTTCTTTACCCCATATTGCTTGCCAGTACTCATACATTTCCTCTGTCCTTGGAGGTTCTCCTTCCACTGTTCGATCGTTTTACAAACTCCTGAAAAACTGTTTTTGGTTTTTGTAAAACAGTTGATTATTCTGGTATCTTCTGACTCTTTCATTGTACCGCCTCATTCGATTACCTAAAGCTTTTACTTTCTGTTTCAGGTTCTCGCACAGTGTTTTCAATTTCTCCCTGCGGTCAGGTGCCAGTGCTGGGATATGGTGTTCAAAGCATATTTTCCGAACTGCTTTATGGACCTTCTTTGATACGGACTCATTATTCAGGTATGTATGTAATGATCCGATTTTCTTTCTGATCTTATTTATATTTCCTTCTAGACGAGTTTTCTATGGGGGTGACTGATTCAGTGGCCCTGTGTGTGCTTGTATTAAAGGTCTGCCCATTTCCTCACACACAGTAACAGTGCCTGCGTACACAATATCGACTATGTCTCTGAGCGTGGAGGTGTTAGATATACGTTTTCCTATCATTGTGTCTACCATGCCAACCTTTCTCAGCATCTCACGCGAGCCCTTCATCCTGGGGATCTTTGGTCTATCTCCAGAGTTCATTCCCGAATAACAGAGGATGTTTCTTTCTAATGCTTGCTTTAAATGTTCGTCTGGTGGATCGGTAGCGTCAGTTGTCAAGTAATGTATGTTGTGCCATGTGTAAGGAATACTGGCATTCTTTCAGGATTTACAATGACATCATTTATTGCGGAGGTCAATTTGTCATGCATGATCCAAAGTTTCTTGATCCAGAAGTTCTGTAATCCTGATGGATTACAGAACGCTCAGGTGTTTTCCAGTTGTGCAGTCCTCTGATAGCTGATTTTACTTCTTCAATTGTGATCATGTCATGCTGCATCGGTTCATCTAATATATAAAATTCTCGTGTCATAGTTTTCGTTACCATACTCCTCCGAAACGGCTTGACCGATTTTGATGAAATTTTTTGTGCTTATCCGGTATCTATGAGAATCGGCCAACATCTATTTTTCATCCCCCTAAATGTTAGGGGTAGTCCACCCCTAAATTTTTTTTTTATTTTTTAGACAAAATTTTTAATTTCTATTTTTTTATGATACAACATGGAAATTATTTATATGGCAAAACAACGTTTGCCGGGTCAGCTAGTATTTTATAGCTTCAGATTTTTCATCTTCAATCCATCCGGTATCTCCATTGAACTGAGGTTTCGTTGATAATTGTTCGGTCCAGAATTGTTCAATGGCTTCTTTTGGTGGTAACTTTCCATTTTCTCCATCCGACGATGTGAGTGACCGGTAGAAAGATTCTTCCGACTTTTCGAATGAATTATTGTCTCTTTTCCGGCTATAATGGCCTTTATATCTCCTCAGGCGTTCTGCATACAGACTTAATTTATGCTTCAGAGTGTCGAGGCAATGGTGAGCTGTAGCATTCTCCGTCTCTCGTTCTGTGTGTGTCCTGTTTCTATCCATGATCTCTTTGGCAGCTTTCACAACCTTTCTTCCTCGATTCCCGTTCAAGTACTCCGTCAGTCGTCCAATGTCTCTTCTTAACCTTTCTGTTTTGTGCTGAAGACGTTTCTGCCATGCTGGCGCGTGTAATTCGTGTAATTTTGGACCATCGTTGTTCATTCGGCGAATTTTTGCCCCTATGGTTTTCGCTGTCGTCAGCGCTGCACAGTGAAAAACTAGATGCAGATATTCCAATGAACTTCCTTTCTGTAGGTATTTAGGTAAAACGTCCTTATTCAAGATGTCGATTATAAGTGACAGTTTCTTGGATGTATTGAGTCGTGGAGGTGGTACTCGATGAAGAGGATCTGTTCCTTTCAGTTCGGCAAAGTATCTCCTCATGTCAGATTCAACTTGTCGGTGGAGCTCTTCCCTATCGTCCTGGTGTTCAGGCTCACTTGCGTTGCAAGATGGACTTTCAGTATCAATTTCTTCTGCATGTTGTTGCCCAGGCATGTGAATTTCATCAGAGGTGTTGGTGTTATTCTCTATTTCAGGCGGACGCTGAAGTTCTCGTTTAATTGCGTCGATTCGGGCCGTTAGTATTAGTTCATTTCTCAGAATTACGCGGTACTGGTCTGCCACTCGTTGTTCAGAGACATTGAGATTTGGGTAGGCGTTGCAGAATTCCTCATGGAGCCTTTTCCTATAGTTGTTCGTGTTCTGCCCTAGTCCCGTTATGGAGTTATATATGCGCACAATAGTTTCATTCATGGACGTTGTCCACTTCATGCGCTTTCTAACTAACCCCGCTTGGGTGAGCACTGGCTGAATATCCTGCGCAGCACCTTCAGCGGTTCGAGTCAGCAATTGAATTGGACTCGTTGGTTGCTGTTGTTGCTTTGGAGCTGTAGCTTCTTTTGCAGCAGGAGCCCGCTTCCTCAACATCCTGCCACCGACGTCCCGCATGCTGTCATGTCCAGCGCCGGCTCCAGACATGCCCTGACGATCCCCAGGCAGCGAATTGTTTCCGAGGTTTCTCGTTATCACCATTTTCATGGGTTTGTGCTCCCCTTTCTCGGTTTGGGTGAGGGGTAGAGAAATGAGAGCAGAAAGAGCACCCCTACACACCCCAACACCGTCTACGTCGTTACGATGGCTACCCAGCAGGCCATCTACCAGATAGCTGCCAGGCAGGCCAGACATTATGACTTTAGCCTTGCGGCTTTCACACTCCTCTCTAGAGGAAAATTCACTTATCCCAGATATCTCAGATATCAAAAAGATAAAGCTCTGTTGGAGCCCTTTCCAGGTTTTCGGGCTCGTGGTGGTGGTCGGGTCCGGGTCGCTCCTCAGCTCCCTGCTGTAGGTTGGATTCGTGCTTCACCCGCACTTCCTGTCGGAGCAGACGGTGTTCCTCTGCATTCCCCATGTACTTGCGTACAGTTCTCGCCGTTCCGAGCAGTACCTACTATTATTATTATTATTATTCGTTTTTTGTTTATAATCTCTTTCTGTACGTATAATATTAATCAATTTGTTTTTGTTATTGAAATTTTTATGTTAAATGTGATTTGTTTTTTTGTACTTGTTGAAGTTTCATCAATTCTGTATTTTATTTTAAAACTCAGTGGTTCATTCAAAACAGAATATGGCATCTTCAAACATTCAAATGAATTAAAAAAAACTTCACAAAAGAAGTTCATAAAATGTCTTACAAACAGCGATTTCGCGTACGCAAAACGCTCTGGAAATGTTCTATTGTGTCCATGAAAAGGCTATCAAAAAAACTTCAGAGAAGTTCTTTTTGTGACATCCCAGGGATATCCTTATAACAGCCGCCTGCGGCGGACATTGGCTGTTCTATAAAAGGTTTTATTCATGTATGAACAGAACATTGCAGTGGTTATTCAATGTTTCGAAATCTCCTACTTTTAACATCTCTGACATGTTTCTGTGCTCGCTGGGTTCCTACAGTAGCCTTCTGATAGAAGTAGCACTCCACAGTTTTGCTAGGTTCCTTTGTTGCTTCGAGTCAAAATTGCATACTAGAATCCGTATAACAGTCTACTGAAATACCACCTCCAGCATGCTTCGCACAACCCGCCAATTCAGCTGGTCCAGTCCACAACTGAGCTTGCGAACAGCTAATTTCCTAACTCCAAAGTGTTAAAGGTCTTCTTTCAAGCTATGCAGTACCGTCCATAGATTCTGATAGGTTGGCTTCTGATGGAAATGTTGCTTGGTGACTAGGTAATAAATGAACCGATCTTCGGCCTTCAATTTCAAAGCTTTTTCGATTCTTGGCTGCAATAGTTCTTCCTGACGTCCAAATTTATTTATGAATACTCTTGCTATACCTTTGCTCATACGAAGGTCGTTCGCTACACAATGAGCGAGATAGTATTCCTCAGAACGAGGTCTTGATGTACTTCCTATGTGACGCCGAATCGTGCAACGCGTGTCTCACCATAGCAATATATAAACCTTTGGTAATCGCTGCTACCTTGCATCGAAGCTTCCACAAGACGTACCTATCCTTCGTCCTGCGGGTACGGGGCTATAATCAGTTGAAATGGACAGCGTACACAAATGGATCCGGCTTTCCCACTAGCAACATTTCAGAGACGACTGATTTTTCTAATAGGTGCTAACTGATCTTGAATGTTGAGGTTTGAATAATCTGTGTTTCATATATTTTTTTACAGGTATCAGAAAAGATTTCAAGAACCAGCATTAGAAAGGATCCCGCACACTTACTTAGGGAAAGCGGGTCCAGTGAATTTTCCCCATTTTTACATATTATATTTATATCAACCTTAAAAACAAAATATCAGATTTTCACGAAGGTCTTACATCCGGTTTGTTCTATAGGGCGTTCCAAAATTGCAGCTACGGAAAAATGAATCTTTAAATTTTAATGATAATTCTTCTAATTTTCAGAATTTCATCATGATGTCTTGGGTTTTGAATAACAAGATATCACAGATACCCAAACATCGCCCACCACGTTGAGTTTCCTTTTACAGGCTGTTCCATGAAGCTGTATAAGGAACTGAATGTAACTTTGTTAGTGACTTTGGGACCATCCTGAGTTTTTCAAAATATGATACCATGATGTATGTACACCTCTTTAGGAAGTTTCATTAATGTACAAAGAACAGTTGCAAAATTATTCAGGTTTAAATTCGGATTTCATATAATTTTTCTTTAAAACTTATCTGTAGTTGAGATTACTGTCAATTATTCGAATTTTTTATGAATTCTGTAGGCTACTTAAACGGTTGGTTAGCTTTCCTTCTGTAAGTAGTTTTCAGTTAGTTTTTTTTTTTAATAGTTGCGACCATTATTGGTATGAAGTTAATGTGAAAATACAGCAACTAATGCGCGAAATAGATATGCATGTTTCCTATGTGATGAAGTCGATAAAAGAAATCTGGCTGTTTTGAAGCGTGAAGTATTTTAATTACCAGTAGTTGAAGTAACCCAATTAACGAGATTGTGCATTAATTGCATTAATTGTTTGAAAGAGATAACTGAAGAAATAAACGACATAAATGATGATTCCACAGTACCAGTTAAATTAAATACTTTGCGTCAAACTCCAAGTCATGCGTGCTTCATTTGCAATGAAGACGGTGGTGATCTTTGCAGGTTAACACTGTGCAGAGTGAAAATTTTCATAGCACATGACATATATATTAGTGAGAATGCTAGAATTTGCAGACACCACATGAATGAGGATCTTTTCCTACCTCGTCCTCTCCTTGTTGGTTTATACGATACACCAAGAAAAACATTAGAATGAACGGAATTCAAATCTCTACATTTCTACAAAAAAATGCGCGAATGCCATGGAGAAGCCCCTCAAATGGAGGTATCATGACGAGAAGGATTTTACTGATAAGGAATTCAAAGCCCTTTGTCCAATTTAAAAAGACGAATTTCTTGATTTGTTTAGACAGTGTTTGCCAGTTCCCGAAGATGAAACTAAATCAAGGCATATTTCTAAGAAATATCTTTTCACTTTTCTATGCAAAATAAAACAAGGATTGTCAGATGATTCATGTAAATTGTTGATAATTATTATTTCAAGTAATGACTAAAACCTGAATGATTTGGCAACAATATTTCAATTATATATACACGAGTGAAATTTTTCACAAAGGTCGACATACTTATATGGTATAATATTTAAAAAAATATGCATCCTCAAAGTGCTTAAAGATACAACAACCTGGAATGATAACACTGTTTTTCTATATAAACAGATTTTGCGATAGCGAAATGAGGAGATTAGTGACACCGAATTATGTCCATCCTGTACATTCCTGAATAGAAACACCTTTCGATCGACAATAGCTATCATAATAATTATACTGAATGAAAACCTATATTCCTTGACATCAATCTAAACTACAGATAAGTTTTAAAGAAAAATTCGAGGAAAAATTGTATGAAATCCGAATTTAAACCTGAATAATTTTGCAACTGTTCTTTGTACATTAATGAAACTTCCTACAGAGGTGGACATACATCATGTTATCATATTTTGAAAAACTCAGGGTGGTCCCAAAGTCACTTACAAAGTTACATTCAGTTACTTATAAAGCTTCATGGAACAGCCTGTATAACGAAACTTAACGTGGTGGGCGGTAATTGGATATCTGTGATATCTTGTCATTAAGAACCCAAGGCATCATGATGAAATTCTGAAAATTAGAAGAATTATCATCAGAATTTAAAGATTCATTTTTTCGTAGCTGCAATTTTGGAACGCCCTATAGAACAAACCGGATGTAAGACCTTCGTGAAAATCTGATATATTGTTCTCAAGGTTGATATAAATGTAATATGTAAAAATGGGGAAAATTCACTGGACCCGCTTTTCCTAAGTGAGTGTGCGGGGTCCTTTGAATTTACGTTTGACTTCTATCAAGACTATTAAACTTCCATATCTCTTGAGAGGATTTCTCGAAAGCACCTGTTAGTAGCCTCTTCCTATATTGAGAAAGACCTTCTCTAAACATTCTCTCTTGAAGACAAAGTTTTTCTGTTTCCATTTCCGATGAGATATAACAAGAATATTGTTATATCTCATATAACATATATTGTTAAATTATTTCATGAAAATCAACGTTCTGTGAAAGGTGTTTTTAGAAAATTACGTGAATTTTATGGTTTATATAATCGAACATTTGAAAGCACGAATTATTAATTAATTTCAAGAGACTCGTTCGGTGATAATCGAATTTTTGTGGCCTGAATTAATAAATATTGATAAAGAGGACATTTGGTTTCAACAGGATGGCGCTACACCTCACTTTGCAAATGACACAATTGATTTATCGAAACAATAATTTCCGGGACGAATAATCTCCAAAAACGCTGATGTCAATTGGCCGCCAAGATCATGTGATTTGACATCGTTGGACTATTTTCTTTGGGGGTTATGTGAGAAGCCAGATCTATAAAAATAATTCACAATCGCTTCCTGAACTAAAGATTGAAATTATTCGTGTCATCAGTGACTTATCAGAGAGCGTATCAGATTTTTATACAGATGATTAATCTTGGTGTTACAGACGTTTTGACTCATTGATTTGACGATAGTGAGTGGTTTTTTTCTCAATCTGACAGTTTGAATATGATTAGTGAAGATTATAGAAAGATAGGAAACGAAGCGACTAAAGTGATGTGAGCGCCATCTGTGTTTCAAATGTGTTTTCAAGGGCCTAAGAGTGGTGAAAAATATAAATTCGAGTGCCATTCGCAGGAACATAAGAAATATTATCATATTTCAGATGGAAATTTTTTTGATCAACGAGGTTTTGAATATTTTGATTCTCGTACTGCCTTTTGTTTATCTAGCTCGTTCTAGTTGCTGATTTCTGTTTCTTGATGAAACCCTCTCAAATCTCGTTCAAAAGTTATTGCGTGGTGAAGAACTGTCAAATAAACTAGATTGTGTCTTATTCCTAAGGAAAATAGAATGGTAAGTATTGAAATTTCATATGTAACTCGGTCATTCATTGGTTCATCTTTTCAGTGCTCCGAAGTGGACTAAATTTTTAGGGCAAAAAGCAATGACTTCAACAAATAATACTGATTATGACGTGCAGTGAACATTTTATTGCAAGTCAATGGAGAAGTGTTCATCTAGGTAAATTGTTGTAAGCATCCCTTGCATTCAGGGGAAATTATGACCTTTATACATCAATGATTCTCAGTATTGCTACTCCTTCGATATAATCAGAAATGCAAAGGTTTTATTGATTTCGATTTGGAAATCGAATGACTGTGAATTTGTTATTTGGAATGTCAAAGTTTTATGAAACCTGCTGTGAGTGTTTTGTTTATTCATTGATCAATTTGTATATTGTGTCATGAAGAAATCATATCATGAAGAAGTCATTAACAGCCGTTTTCAATAAACCTATTTATCTGGCGTTTCACCTACTGACGGTTGAAAACCATTTTAAAATATATCTACAGATAGATCATAGAAACGAAATCAGATGGTTTTTCAAACTTCGGTAACTGGAACAATTGATAGATAGATTTATTGAAAACGACCGTAAGAAACCTTACTGACCGACTAAAACATGGGTCTTGTATGGGTACCTCTGTAAGGTTTCTTTAATTGTTCTGAAAATTCTGGAAGTAATATGTGAAGAAATTCTTCAAATGTGAATGTGATGACGGTATATACATAGAATATTAGTTTGTACAAACTAATTTCAGATATAAATTGTACAAATTCAACTAAGTTTATATCGATTCAATACAATGTATTGCACAGAAATAATACCTTTGACGTATAGCAGTTCACCATTATTTATTATTATATTATTATTATATTTTAGGTCCTATGCAATGCTCCATTTGTTGTCCAACATAATCTTGAATTTTTGTAAATTCTTCATGAATGCACATAAAAAAATATAGCAAATCCAACAGCGTATTCCATTGATATCAATTTATTTCAAACAATGTTCAGATGAAAACTAACATCCTGGTCACAAAACAAAACGCTCAGTCGCTTAGGCGGTTTGTTTTCTGGTCTCAAAAAAGTTGAATATGAAAGTCAGTATAAAGACTAGAATTCGAATTCCGCGCCCTTCAATTATAAAACACTAAACTGTTATCAAAGAATTTTTCTGTATTGACAGTACGTTTTCAGAGCCATCTCTTTGTCAAATGTGTTTTCACTGATCAAAATGAAATCGGTTTTCAGTACTAGAGATATGAGGGCGTTTCCTATCTTTCGACTCTATAATCTTTGATGATTAGAAAGCATTTTTTTTTAAATATCTCGCTTCATATACCACTTATCGTTTTTGTATTCATTATGAAAGTTGTAGATAATAAAATTCTATACCTACAATTTTTGCCTGAAAATTTTTTACATACTCTGAACCGTTTTCGAACTAGAGAGTTATGAGAGCTAGGAGCCTAGCAATACACGGAAAAGGGCAAGGACGATGTCCCATTCTAATATACATTCATCGCTATATATCTCAAGAACGTTGAACATAGAAAAAATTGCTTCGGAAGAAATTAATGCTTTACAACTTGTATGATGAATGTGAAAACGATTTTAATCCCAAAAAAGGTAATTAATAAAACTTATTTTGTATAATCTTCAAATAAGAAAAAAGCCACCGAGCTCGAGAATGTACACGTGACTTTTTTTTGCAAGTTTGATGTCGTCCCACACAGTTTCGTCTCGCTCAAATTGTCAGATTAAGAGAATGTATACGTTCCAACATAAAGTCCCTGGCCAAATTATTAGACGCACCAGTGATTCGATGCAAAATCTAAATTGGTATTTTAATATTGAATTATTAAATTGAATACACATATATGTGCAATATACATCTTCTTACAATGGTTTTCACAAATAATACGTTATATTCAATGAAAAAATTATTGAT
Source organism: Coccinella septempunctata (assembly GCF_907165205.1). Taxonomy (NCBI): domain Eukaryota; kingdom Metazoa; phylum Arthropoda; class Insecta; order Coleoptera; family Coccinellidae; genus Coccinella; species Coccinella septempunctata. Next base: position 11,060,870 of record NC_058193.1, on the reverse strand, counting down.
TCATTATTGTATCGACATATGTAGTTGGAAATGAAATTCTAATATTTTGTTGAGCCACCTTTTGCCGCTGTGCATGAGAGCTTTAATTCTTCGCGGTGTACTATCAATTGTAAGATTGTACGTTTTGGTACATTTGTGGATGATGAGTTCATACGTGGGTGATCGTGATCACGCCCGAACTTGCAGCGAGTGGAAAAGATATGTACTTCGGTACCAATACATCAACAATGTAATGCAGCACTTAAAAAATAAATGATAAACGGAACAGTATAATGAAATTCCTGGATGAAAGTAAGAGTCTGGAAATATTAAATTCGAATGATTTGCTTTTTTCTTGGGTATTAAAAGTAAATATAAAAATCCTTAGTGCGTCTAATAAATTGGCCAGGGACTGTAATCTACCACATATATCTCAATCTGACATGCTCGATTATGTACAATGATCAGTTTTCTTACTATTCTGATAGGCTGTACTGGATAATTTTCCCTATATAGAGGTGTAATTTTTGGTAGAGATACTCAACACTTACAGGGCTCTTATTTTAATCTAACACAATCGAATAAATAGCGAACTTCCCTCTTGGGCTCCCCATCACATTACAAGAAGAGTGTTTCTCTGTGGCAACCATATCTCCGAGACCTCGTATTCGGTAATACTTTGAATAAAACGGCGGATGCTTGCCAGGCACCTTTGAAGTTCTTTCCACTTTTATGTTCGCAACAAAATCGTTCGGGAAACTGGAGTCACGCGAATTTCCTTACATTTCAGTTCCAGGGGGGGGAAGCTTGAATATACTCACCAAGGAACGTGGAACATATGTATTCAGATATCTGGTTTCCGGATTTGCTCGACTCTGAGAAGTGGGAAAGCTCCTTGTTCAGCATACGCTTGAACTGAAAAGAAAGAGAGGTTGAGAATGAAAAATTTTCTTATCTTATGCTTCATTGCTCGAGAAATTTCCGGAATACAATGATGTCAGATTTTCTGGATGAATCTGACTTAAAAGAGAGATGGTTTTTCATCGAGGATAAAGCCATTTCCTGAAGCCTGAAGCGAAAATTTCCCGAACAACATATAGAAAAATGTATAATCATGAACATAAACACGTACATGTTAAGGCATTAGTTGATACCACAAGTGCATAATCGACTTCTCAACTCGCAGAACCCCTTGAAAGAACTTCTGAATCAAGAGATACTATAGTATATCCAAATCCAAGAGGCCAGCCGAAAACATTGCAGCATGCAGTGATCACGCGTCAAGAACGTGATAACTCAGAGGTGTACTAATAAATTTAATTCCGAGAGCGTTATATTTTAAGACTTTTTGAGTGTTCCAGTTCCGGTGAAAAATATGTATGCTTATCTACGAGTCTCAGTAATGAACAATTAATCTAAAGTTCCCACTTTAATACATACTATATATATAAATGTGTAACAATATTTTTTTTTGTAAAAGTGACTAGCCCGTAGTGTCGTCAGATGATGCAGAATTTTCTTCTAAGTTGACGATCACTGGTGTTATATCATCCATAATATTATCCAGTTTCCACATGTCTACCTCAACTTTTTGTTTGACATATTCCACACACTTTCTCCATCTTTCGGAAGTACCCCTTGAGAGAGCCTCTTGAAAAAGCTTTTGGACGTCAGCCATTTTAAATGTGGTGTTTTTATCTGCCACAAAATTCTTGACATCTTCTCCAACATTTAATGTCGTCACGGTCCATTAAAAAACTGTTGCGTTGGCGACGTCCATATTTGAAATTAAGTTTTTTCAATATTATAGAGAAGGTACTCTTCTTAAAATTTGGCAAGTTCGAGTCTTCATTAACTATTTTTAATACTTTCTCTATAGTCGGGTGTTCATTTCTGAAGAAAAACTCGTGAACTTTTTGCCATATTCCATTTTCATCGAAATCTGATAAGGACTTCCATTTGGTGGTCCGATTTTGATTTGTTGCCGGCTGTGATAGTACACCGGAATTTATGTATTCGGAAATAATTCTCCTAACTCTTCAAGCTTCAATGCTAAGTCTCTCAGCAACTCGGAGTTCTACGTCCTTTAAACACATTCCTGCATTTTGAATAATCTCAATTTTATAAGTATTCAAAATCATTTCTTCTACGTCGGCAATGAAGTGTCGTTTCAGACGTCTCTTTTTTGGAGGACTTGACATTATCTTAAATGCTTGTAACTTGAATAACTTGCTACAACTATAAACCAATTTACGAAAGAAAAAGCAATGAATGACCTCTGCAGTTCTACACAACAATTCGCATACAATCAATGAATCAAACGTAATGCGGTTCTGCATGACTCCCACCTGCAAACATGGCGTTCCTGAAGCTTTGACCAATAAGAGGAGTACCTCAAATAAGATCACGCGTTAGTCAGTTTTTTTACGCTGGCCTCTCGGATTTGGATAGACTATAGTGATTTTGAAAAAAATTCAAATACCCAGATGAAAATAATGATAATAATAATGTCTGGCCTACCAGGCCTATCTGGTAAATGGCATGCCATAACGATGTAGCCAGTCACGCCTGCTGTCCACAGTTCTATTCCCTTTTCCTCTCTTCTTAACATCCTATATAGAGGTGCTCTTTCTGCTTCCGTTTCTCTACTCCTCACCCAAACTGAGAAAGGGGAGCACCAACCCACGGAAATGGTGATAACAAGGAGCCTCGGAAACAAGTCGCTGCCTGAGGATCGTCAGGGCATGTCTGGAGCTGGCGCTGGACATGACAGCATGCGGAACTTCGGTGGCAGGATGTTGATGTCGAACAGCTGAAGGTGTTGCGCCGGATATTCAGCCAGTGCTCACCCAAGCGGGGTTAGTTAGAAAGCGCATGAAATGGACAACGTCCATGAAGGAAACAAAGATGATTAATGAATGCCGTTGGCACGGGAATTAAATGGTTATTTGGAAACCCCGACAGTGACGATGCACAATTTTATTCTGATTCCATAAACTCGTTAATTAATAATGAAAAACAAACCGAATTTTAATGCAACAGCAAGTTAATATTATTTCCCATACCATAACTAATTTCAATAATTCATCCACTAGAATGAATGAAAATATCAATATTCTAAATAAAAATTTGAAAAGTTTCAATAAATTTCAACAAGATATGATAACTATTGAAAACAGTTTTGAAGTTGAAATAGGATTATCCAACCACATAATTTTACTCATCGATATGACAGATGAGTGAACTAATCAGTTGAATGAATACGTGAATGATATTTCGTATCAAATACTTTGGGTAACCATTCATCAAAAATAAAGTATGTCTTTATTTTTGATGGTGTATAAGATCAATTGTGGTGGTTGTAACGTGTGTTATGTCGGACAAACGGGACAATATTTGGGTAAGGGAACTGTCCAACATGAAAGGGATTGTAAGAATAAAAGAGATTCTACAGCGTTGTCTTCTCACGCTTTATCATCTAACCACAATTTCGATTTCCAAAACGTTGAAATTTTGGGTCGGGAGAATAACTGGTTCAAACGGTGCTTCAAAAAGATGATATATATTAAACAATTCCCCAACACGGTTAATGCCCGCACGGACGTAAGTACATTAAGTGTGGCATATTCCAACTTGATCCAAAAATGTTGAAATCCGAGTTGACTATTTGGTCGTTTTGCTACGCCACTGTACATGTTTCATGTTACCTTTCGTGTTCCGTTGTGTTGTCGATAGTTTTTCTTTCATTTGATAAAATTCTAAGTTTGATGTGCCATGACCGTGAAAGCAAACATACATCGATGCCTAAATCCGGTGAAAACCCTTTAGCATTTTCGATTGACTATTTTTTGTAGATGAAAATATTGAAATTTTTAATATCATGTTTTTGATTTTTTTTGTGTTTATTAAGTGCTGTAGTTGCGTTTTTTGCATATTTATGTGCGTTTAGTCTGTCTTTTAGTCTTTGTGAAGTCTGTCCTATGTATTGTTTGTCACAGTCCTTGCAGGGTATACTATATATGACCTGTGATTTTTTTGTCTTGGGTGTTGGTGCTTTCAACTTACTAAAGATGTTTCCCACTTGATTGTATGGTCTATGTACTACTTCTCGGTTGTAAGGTTTCAATATATTACTTATTTTCTGTGACAGCCCTTGTATGTATGGTAATTGTATTCGTCTTGTGGTATCTGTTGGTGTTTTCGTCTGTTGTGTGTTGTATAGTCGGTGCGTCCTTTGTTTTGTTAGTTTTGTGATAAGGGTTTCAGGGTAGTGATTCTTCGTCAAAAGTTCTTTCACCTCTTTTAAAGTTTTCTCTCGGAGTATTGGGGATGTTAATTTTAACGCCCTGTCTATGTATCCAATGGCAGTACTTTTCTTATGTGAATGGTGGTGTTGGGAGTTATAATCTAATATATGTGTTCTGTTTTGCTCCTTTCTGTGCCATTTTGTCAATAAATTTCCGTTTTTTCTCATTAGTGTCATGTCCAAGAAGTTCAGGCAGTTGTTTTCTTCTTCCTCGAGTGTAAATTGTAGAAATTCGTGTGTGTTGTTGAATTCGTTCAAAATCGACTGTATTTCGGTTGTTGTTGTTATAACTAAAATGTCGTCTACATATCGTTTGAAGAACGTAGTTTTATGTTTTTCCATGATTTTCTTTTCTATCAACTCCATTACCAACTGTGCTATCGTGCTTGATAACGGGTTCCCCATGGCTACACCCTTAATTTGTTTATAGAAATTTTTCTCATATTGGAAGAAGCTATTGTTCGTGATATATTGCATTGTTTGGATGAAATCTTCTTTTGGTATTAATGTGTGTTGTCTGATTATTTCCCAATTATTTTCGATTGCCTCCTTTATTAGTTCTGTGGGAATGTTGGTATACAGAGATTTTACATCTAGTGAATATAATCGATGGTTTGCTTGGATCCTAACATTTCTCAATGATTCTTTCAAATCGAATGAGTTTTTTATATAATATTCATTATTATTTATTGCGTTGGATAGAATATTCGCCATATATTTTGATAATTTATACAAAGGAGATTGAATGCAAGAAACTATCGGTCTTAGTGGTATATTTTGTTTGTGGACTTTTGGTAATCCATATATTTTTGGTATTTTACTGTTATGGGTCAATAATGTTTTCTCATCTTGTTTAGTTATATATTTCTTTTGTTCCCATTCTTTGATAATTCTATTGTTTTCTTTCTCCAATGTGATTGTCATGTCTCGTTTAATTTGTTTATAGGTTGTATTATCGTCTAAAATTTCGTGCATTTTTTCGTTGTATTCGGTTTTTGTTATTACCACTATTTTATTTCCCTTGTCAGCTCTTATGACTTGCAAATCATTGTGTGCTTTCAAAAATGTTTTAGTTTTTTCGAAGTTAGATTTCACCATGTTTTGTCTCTGTTTCTTGCCCCTTAGTTGTCTCTGATGGGTATTTAGAGCTTGTGTGACATTAGCTCGAATGTTGTCCTGGTCTTCTTTTGATAATTCTTCAATGGTATTTTCAATTTGTGTAATAATGTTAAATGTTGGGATTTCATTTTCTCTTTCTATCTCAATGGAATATTTGGGGCCCAAGTTAAGTGTTTTCACCACGAAGTCAGGTAGTACTGTTGTTGACAAATTTTCTACTCTTGTTTGATTGTTGTTTACGTTTTCACTTTTTCCCTGAATTTGTGCCAACTTCTGGATTTTCTTATTGTGAATGGATACACTTCTGGTTGTGATGAGGTTTAATCTTTCATTTATATAGCACTCCAAATTTTGCCTTGAATGTTCCCCTTCGTCCTTTTCTTTATTGTCCAGAATAGTTCGAATGCTACCTTCCAGTGTATTTATGTTCTTGGTAGTATCAGTGATCAGCAAATTGATGGTACGAAATATGAATTTTTTCTGTAGTTTGTCATATTTATCAGCGAGATATTTACAATTATATGTGATGTGATCTGTTTTGAGTTTCAAGAAATTTGGGCATAGTTTTTGTTGCTTGCACTTAAGTGAAAATATTCTCCTTGTCTTTGCCCTAGCTAGCTTGTCTACTAGTTTTTGAATGTTTCTTTGTGTGAGCTGTTCTGTCCTTTGTTGACAATCCATAATGCTTTCTTCCCCCTGCATTAATATATTGTGAAAGTTTTGGTTTTTACCTAGCATATAATATGTTGAGTTAGAATTGATTGGGCATCTAGGTCTTCAAAAAAGTTGTAAACAATTTTATTTTGTATAAACTTTTCGGCGCATTCGCCTTCTTCAGTATACATAAATCATAAATCGACATCTAAAAAGTAACATATATAATATAAAAATAGAATAATATAGTCATTAAAATATCTCACTGTTCATTTTTGCTCTTTTCTGGTCGGTATTGTTGTGTTATTTATGTTAATGTCATATATGTCAATGTCAGGGGTCAATGGACTGTTGGTTGTCTTGTCTTCTTCTTTCTATCGGTGGTCTTCTCAGTATTGGCATGTATATTTGACTGAGATTTTTCGTGTCTTGTTTGTCGTTCACTACATTTTCATTGTTTACTTGTATGTGAATCATTTCCAATATTTCCCTTCGTCGTTTTTGGGGTTCTATTCCTAAAATTTTCGTGTCATCGTAATTAAAATCATGTTTTTGATTTTTTTTGTGTTTATTAAGTGCTGTAGTTGCGTTTTTTGCATATTTATGTGCGTTTTGTCTGTCTTTTAGTCTTTGTGAAGTCTGTCCTATGTATTGTTTGTCACAGTCCTTGCAGGGTATACTATATATGACCTGTGATTTTTTTGTCTTGGGTGTTGGTGCTTTCAACTTACTAAAGATGTTTCCCACTTGATTGTATGGTCTATGTACTACTTCTCGGTTGTAAGGTTTCAATATATTACTTATTTTCTGTGACAGCCCTTGTATGTATGGTAATTGTATTCGTCTTGTGGTATCTGTTGGTGTTTTCGTCTGTTGTGTGTTGTATAGTCGGTGCGTCCTTTGTTTTGTTAGTTTTGTGATAAGGGTTTCAGGGTAGTGATTCTTCGTCAAAAGTTCTTTCACCTCTTTTAAAGTTTTCTCTCGGAGTATTGGGGATGTTAATTTTAACGCCCTGTCTATGTATCCAATGGCAGTACTTTTCTTATGTGAATGGTGGTGTTGGGAGTTATAATCTAATATATGTGTTGTGTTTTGCTCCTTTCTGTGCCATTTTGTCAATAAATTTCCGTTTTTTCTCATTAGTGTCATGTCCAAGAAGTTCAGGCAGTTGTTTTCTTCTTCCTCGAGTGTAAATTGTAGAAATTCGTGTGTGTTGTTGAATTCGTGATTATATTCACTAGATGTAAAATCTCTGTATACCAACATTCCCACAGAACTAATAAAGGAGGCAATCGAAAATAATTGGGAAATAATCAGACAACACACATTAATACCAAAAGAAGATTTCATCCAAACAATACAATATATCACGAACAATAGCTTCTTCCAATATGAGAAAAATTTCTATAAACAAATTAAGGGTGTAGCCATGGGGAGCCCGTTATCAAGCACGATAGCACAGTTGTTAATGGAGTTGATAGAAAAGAAAATTATGGAAAAACATAAAACTACGTTCTTCAAACGATATGTAGACGACATTTTAGTTATAACAACAACAACCGAAATACAGTCGATTTTGAACGAATTCAACAACACACACGAATTTCTACAATTTACACTCGAGGAAGAAGAAAACAACTGCCTGAACTTCTTGGACATGACACTAATGAGAAAAAACGGAAATTTATTGACAAAATGGCACAGAAAGGAGCAAAACACAACACATATATTAGATTATAACTCCCAACACCACCATTCACATAAGAAAAGTACTGCCATTGGATACATAGACAGGGCGTTAAAATTAACATCCCCAATACTCCGAGAGAAAACTTTAAAAGAGATGAAAGAACTTTTGACGAAGAATCACTACCCTGAAACCCTTATCACAAAACTAACAAAACAAAGGACGCACCGACTATACAACACACAACAGACGAAAACACCAACAGATTCCACAAGACGAATACAATTACCATACATACAAGGGCTGTCACAGGAAATAAGTAATATATTGAAACCTTACAACCGAGAAGTAGTACATAGACCATACAATCAAGTGGGAAACATCTTTAGTAAGTTGAAAGCACCAACACCAAAGACAAAAAATCACAGGTCATATATAGTATACCCTGCAAGGACTGTGACAAACAATACATAGGACAGACTTCACAAAGACTAAAAGACAGACTAAACGCACATAAATATGCAAAAAACGCAACTACAGCACTTAATAAACACAAAAAAATCAAAAACATGATTTTAATTACGATGACACGAAAATTTTAGGAATAGAACCCCAAAAACGACGAAGGGAAATATTGGAAATGATTCACATACAAGTAAACAATGAAAATGTAGTGAACGACAAACAAGACACGAAAAATCTCAGTCAAATATACATGCCAATACTGAGAAGACCACCGATAGAAAGAAGAAGACAAGACAACCAACATTCCATTGACCCCTGACATTGACATATATGACATTAACATGAATAACACAACAATACCGACCAGAAAAGAGCAAAAATGAACAGTGAGATATTTTAATGACTATATTATTCTATTTTTATATTATATATGTTACTTTTTAGATGTCGATTTATGATTTATGTATACTGAAGAAGGCGGATGCGCCGAAACGTTTATACAAAATAAAATTGTTTACAACTTTTTTGAAGACCTAGATGCCCAATCAAGTCTAACTCAACATATTATATGCTAGGTAAAAACCAAAACTTCAAAACCTCCGAAATCGGAGGTGACAACGTTTTGCCTTGTTTTTTAGCTTGTTAGATTCAGGAGGCTTCAGGGACCAACATATCAAAAAATCGTTTTGAGGTCACAACGCACCCCCTTTATGTACTGAACAATCTTTTAGTTCGAGTGTATATCACTGGCGCTAGTGTGCTGAGCTGTATATCGAAGAATTACTCTGGAAGACTCTTTGCTCGTTAGTACCTCCGAAAATGGCAACGTTGTACTGTGCAAGCAGATGTAGACAGGCGGAATATCAGTATACGGAGGAATTAAGTGAAGAGAGGCGCAGCGCGTTATGTCCTCCATTATTGCACTCCAGGCGGCATATCTCAACGATTTTGTATCGCATTCTTCTATAGGGGAAAGAATCACGTGAAAGAAAACCAATCTTGGCCCTCTCGAATGGGATTATGACTGTTTATATTTCATCGTGTGTATCTATGCATCCGTTGAACTTCTTTCATCTCAAGCTAACAATATAATTCTGAATTTGGCGAACTATTTCATTACCTATCTGAAAACAAATCGATTTGAGTCTTGTCCATAATAATATTGCTTCTCTCTATGGAAATGATCTATATAGATATTACCTATAAGAATAACGAATAATCAGTATTGTTACATTGCATATAATAAAATGAGCTCTTCAGCGAAAAAAAAATATTTCGGAAAAGAATATTCAGATGTGAATGATGATGAATATTCAAGCACAATGAGCCATTCCGAAAATTCTCATTTCAGAATCAAAAGAAAAATGCTACAAATTTTACAATATCATAGAAATGAACAACGTCGGCTAAACCGAATGTTGGACATTGTTATGTTATTTCAAATGGAACGCTCTATATATTTTTCTTAAATCGGATTGCTCAATGATTTTGATTAATCTTTTGCTCAGAAACATCTCTTTTATTATCGATCATGTTTAAATATTGGATTTTCCCGAAAATTTTAAGAGCTTGTACCGTCTCTCTGGTTTGAATTTTTTAGTGATGTATCATAAAAAAAATTACAAATTATATCGAAACCAGTAAGTTTTCATAAAGAATTATCCAAAACAGATTTGCATTTTGCGATAGATCATACAGGATGTAAGGGAAAAAATAAACAAAATTGAAGTCTTTTGAAGGCCTCGAGTCAACATATTTTGAAATTGCAACCATATTTTTGTCAAGACATGATGAATCTACAAAATGAAGTTAATAATATAGATACGTACTCGGATACATATGATTGATATACAGATGATTGATTGGTAAATTCCCAAAAGCTATGATGAACATCGGACACTTTGATGGACGCATGATGAAAGGAGAAAGACAAAAGTTAATTCAAGTATTTTCGAATGAAGTTTTATTATTCAAAATAAATGATGATTCTTATAATTAACAAATCAGGTGCAATTGAAATTTTTGTTTTGGTCTTCGAAAATAACACATATTGATTAAACTCCCACTATCCAAAATAAATAGGTACATAGATAAAATATATCTATATACAGGATATCTGTAAACAAATGCGAAGGAATAAGGTAGATGATTCCTCAATGAAAATAAGCGGGGGTAGTTCCTATAAATTTTTTTCCGAATCGACAGCCCTTCCAAGATACAGCCTTTGGAAGGCGATGACGAGTTTACAGTTTTTAATTTTTTGTTACAGGTTTTAAAAAACACTGAGTCATGAAACAATATATATTATATGAAACACTGAATAGATTGGTACCAGTTTCAACTTCGGCAAGCTTGTAGTTTAGGCGCTAAGTTGCTATCGATTTTTTTAATGTGTCTCTACCTTAAATTCAAAAATTTCAGTTAAAATGTTGAAATTTGAGTTATTATGCTATTATCATAGAAGTTTACGAAACTAGCAGGTCGGGGCATCCTAGTTTTCGGGCCGATTCACCTCAAAAAAACATAATAAAATGAATTTCGTGAATACCGAGGCTAAAAACCACTATCATCCGCTATAAAAAATTAGTATTATTCCCATAATATACCGACTTAATGAATGCTACGTTGGTATTACTATAAGGCCCGGTTGTTCAGTTCAGGATTAGGCCGAAATTTAAGATGATCCTAGATTAACCTGACAGAACTGAACTGAAATGTCAAAATCAATCTAGGATAAACTTTAATCCCGAACTGAACAACTCGGCCTATTCGTGTAGAGTTTCGGATTTTGCGAGAATCTACTAATTTTTCTTCAAAACAACAACTGCGCTGAAGGAAATGTGATTGACTGTTAGCGACACATAATATCAACCATCTAAATTCTGTAGTCTATACAAATTTTTTTGAATTCTCTTCATACTATGTAGCAGTCTGATACTGAAATCCGTCATTTGACAAAATGAGTTGTCAGTTTATAGACTGACCAACATTTTCCAAAGCTATTGATCTATTAATTAAATCGTTCTATAATTGGTCCTAAATTGACAGTCGTATTGTGAACAACGATATGCAGCGGATTATCTAAACACGAAATAAATTCTGAAATGTTTCGGATCATGAGGCTAATTGAATAAGTATCTTGTTCGTACCATTTGTTGAACTATCATTATTCATTATTCATATAAACTCAAAAATGTTTCGACAAGCGTCTTAACCCAACATTTTCGTACCATACAGAGTGAAAGGTATCCAATTTCCATGGCCAATCCAGTGCTAAAATGAATGTGAATGAAGTATAGAAGCCGAAAGTAAAACGTATATCTTTGTCGATTCATTCGGGAAAAACATTTCAATGGAGTTCCTGATGTCGTGAATATAATACCCAAAAATTAGATTACTATTTCATACCAGAACAAATTCGGTGAAATTGTCTTTGGAATCAATCTTATATGTCACGAAAATATTCATTGTCATGTATCATTTATTTTGGGACCTACATGGTATTACTACCCTATCGGACGAAGTATCGTAGACATAAGCAAATTTATACAAAACTGTTGATATTCGTGAAGAAAAAATAATAATTTCTGTCCAAATTCATTTACGCCGAGATCACGAACCTTATCAATCAATTATTAGCGTATGAAGTTTATTAATATAAGTATCGTTCTCGAACTATTTACAGGTTTCAATATGTGTGAATGAATCGAAAGAGCAGCTGTATTCTATATATGAGTAGAATTCAAGCTGCCTTACTTTCTGTCCTCCTAAAATCTGGCAACGTTGCGGGAGGTGAGAGCGCACTACTGATAAGAAATATATGCGGAGGTAGTAAGGTCTGATTCGTTTGAAGAAAAATTTTTCGATACAAATCTTTTCCCCTCTTTAGGTACCCCTGTTATATACCTTCCCCTCTACATATATAAACAAAAATTATTCCAATTATATAACTCCTTCACCCGGAGGTCAGGTCGCCCAATGAACTTAACGGAGGTCACATGTAGAGGGGAAGGTAAATAACAGGGGTACCTAAAGAGGGGAAAAGATTTTTATCGAAAAATTTTTCTTCAAACGAATCAGACCTTATTACCTCCGCATATATTTCTTATTAGTAGTGCGCTCTCACCTCTCGCAACGTTGCCAGATTTTAGGAGGACAGAAAGTAAGGCAGATTGAATTCTACTCATATATAGAATACAGCTGCTCTTTCGATTCATTCACACATATTGAAACCTGTAAATAGTTCGAGAACGATCTAATATTTATAAACTTCATACGCTAATAATAGATTGATTAGGTTCGTGATCTCGGTGTAAATGAATTTGGACAAAAATTATTATCTTTTCTTCATGAATATATCAACAATTTTGAATAAATATGCTTGTCTACGATACTTCGTCCGAGACGGGAGTTTAATACCATATAGGTCCCCAAATGTATGATACATGACAATGAAAGTTTTCGTGACATATAAGATAATTCCAAAGACAATTTTACCGAATTAGTTCTGGTATGTAATTTTTGGGCATTATATTCCATTGAGATGTATTTCCCGAATGAATCAACAAAGATATACGTTTTACTTTCAGCTTCTACACTTCATTCACTTTCATTTTAGCACTGGATTGGCCATGGAAATTGGATACCTTTCACTCTGTATGGAACGAAAATGTTGGGTTAAAACGCTTGTAAAAACATTTTTGAGTTTCAAATCAGTGCTACGTAGTCCGTTCTACGTGAGACTCTCAGTAATTACGTATTTCATCACAATGTCAAATAACTTCGGAAAATATTGAGTCGAAAATATGTAACGAACATAATTGACGTTTATACAAACTGATTGAAGACATACCAAATCTATTTATTTGCATGGAACATACAAGTGATCAGTAGCTTGAGGAGAGTTACTATTGTTTATCTTCTTTGTCTGAAGGTTGAAGACGTTACATCAGTTGTAGGATTCAAAAAAATCAACCCGAAGATGAAATGCAATTGATGCAGTGTTAGCATTGAGTTGAATACTCAAAGGTGGTAGGGAATGGGTATCTCTTGAAGAAATGAACGGATAATTACAAGAATGTTGAATTCTTCAACAATATCATCTTGCGTGAATGGTAGTCAAAATAATTAAAAGAAGTTTGAAGTAAGAGGAGCTTCACCTTTTTCATTCATGTCTGTTTATTTTCAATACATTGATATAATAATAATAATTATACAGGGTGTGGTGTAATGAATGGATAATATGAAGGCTGCGGGTAGAGGATTCTATGGCGGTTCAGAAAAATATATTTTACGTTTGGTAAAAGTGCCTTGGTTTTCGAGATATTGGGGGTCTTCGATGAATCACCCCAAATAATAATAATAACTGGATATCGACATTTTTCATCATAGCGGATCAAAAGAAACTCCTTGATTTAATGGCATTTCTTAATTGCTCGAGGAGTCTTTTGCGATTTTTCAGTACATAGGGTGTTTCACAAGTAAACGCACAAACGAAAACCGTGAATAGAGGGCATTCAGCTCAGTTCAAAAACACCTCATATGTGTGTCTAGGGCATTCCGTTTCCGATATACAGAGGAGTTTATTCAAATTTCCCGAAATTTCGTTCAGCTATAACTCCAAATATTTTAGTTGGATTCGGCTAAAAATTCATTATCCGCTTTAACTTGTAAGTTCCAATAAAACAGAACATTAAAAGTTGACGAACACACGACCGGACTCATTGAGGCTATATTCAAATTTAAACTCATGCAAAACACTCGGTTTGTAGTTTTTCGTCATAATTTTGAATTTTTCAGGTATCTGCATTGATTTTCTCAAAATCAATGAAACTTTGGTATCAGTGGATTATTTTAATGAATAATTGTTTGGTTGTGAAATGCCACTGGAAAAAACAGCGCTGCATATTGACTTTTACTTCACATTAATTAATGGTATGAATATGATCCCCAATCAAATGTGGAAATTTAAAAATGGAATTGGAAATGAATTTTTTCGTTCTCAATATATGTCTTGCATTTGTTTTTGATATTTTTAGCATATCTGGTTATTCAGATAAGTCATTTACAATGATAATAAGCTTTATTATTGATAATGAACAAAAATGGAAATAAAAAACTACGCTATCATGAAAATAATAATTGTAACTTGATATCTTCGGAATGAATCGCTTTTTATGGACAAGGTGGACCTGAAGTAATTTTCCGAATTAATTTTCACCTCCTTTGGTCTTTTAGTGAAGGTAATGATTCGCCCTTCGAATAAGTATGATAAATGCACTTTCGAATTCTTCACTGATTCCGTTATAGTCATTATTCGATCTATGGAAATCTATTGATTGTTCTGGTCTTATTATAATTTGTTATTGAAACATTGATGATATTCAAGCACCAGCAAAAGTATTTACCAGTATTTCAGGTCATTTCACCAGAAGGGTAGGACCCCAACATTGGACTGCTAGATCTCCAGATCTGACACCCCGCGATTTCTTTCTTTGTTTTTATTCACACAACTGGTTGTCCATAGAAAAATAGATTCATTCTGAAGATCAAGTTTTAATTTTTAGTTTCAAGATAGCGTAGCTTTTCCATCCATATTTGGATATTATGTATTTCGAAACATTTTATCATTGTGAATGATTTTGAAGACCGAATATGGTATGATTGTTTAACACATTCAACAGAATATTCTTTGAAAAAGAAATCAATTAAGAATTTCTAAATACATTTTCATGAAGTGCTCTATTCCTTAGAGGTGTCTGACCAAAACAAGTATTTCTAGAACATGATCAACAGGTGGGGCAACCCAAAAATCAGTTCATTTCGAGACAATAGTAATGCAGATAACAAAAAAAATTATGATTAAAAAACTGCATACACGGTGTTTTTATGAGTTTGATGTTAAGTAAAGCCTCACTGAGCCCGGTCCTTATTTTTGTCGAATTTTAATGCTCTGTTTCAATGAAATTGATCGAGAATTTCAGGAGTTATAGCCAAACGGAAATTCGAGAAATTTCAAAAAAACCCGAAGAAACCTATATATATGGTGTCCCAAAACTATTGAATCAAACGTCACACCACAATAGACTAGATCAAATACTATCTAATGACACCAACATTAGTTGAGCGAAAATGTACCGTTTCTGAGAAACCTATCCTAAAGTTGCCGATTTTCGAACTATTTTTTCAATCACAAGGCCAATTTGTGATTGAGGATAGCGTTTTTTTCCCATATTATCACTCCCGTTTATTCTGAGTATTGAAAATCATGTAGAAAAAACAATTGTTCTAATTTACATTTACTTAGGTTATGGTTATCGATTAACTACTTAAAATAATTTCAATTAGGGGAGATAAAACAATAATCTCAGTTCAATATAATTCAAAATCGATATCCTTTTTCACAAACTGGCCCTGTTATTAAGAAAAATAGTTCGAAAATCGGAAACTTTAGGTATTTTAATAAAATTCTGATTATTTTGGAAACGGTACCTTTTCGTCGAACTAATGTTGGTGTCATTCGATAATATTTGGTTTACTCTATCGTGGTGTGACGTTTGAATCACCAGTTTTGGGATACCCTGTATATGGGGTGATTTTGAACTCAGCTCAATGCCCTCTATTCATGGTTTTCATTTGTCTGTTTACTTGTGAAACACCCTGTACCTCCTTGTACCGTCGTATGAAAATTCAAATTCTTCTTGTTGTGCGAAACGTTCAGCCCAACATCTGTTTACTGCAAAACACGTGCTGATATGAAGAGTTCAAACTTTTCTACCTGATTCGGGCTTTTAGGAACGAATTGCTCAAGATGCCGAGTTCGAGTAACATTTCGTTTTGCGTGTTATATTGGATAAAATTGAATTTATTCCATGGATGATTCGAGAATTTTTGATGTCCAGAATGCTCCAGAATGATGAAAATTTCCAGATTTTATTGAAACTCTTGCGAAAATTATCTCGTATATTATCAAGTTTGAATTTTAATTCATTCAGAACCTTGAAGTTCGGCAAATAATGATGTAAATAATTCAATATTCTATTTGCCTCAAGACTCAAAACTTTTCGAGAATTATATTTTCATTCATTGAAGAATATTTTTATTTAGAATAATGAAGTTCAACAAATGATACGAACTAGATACTTATTCAATTAGCCTCATGATCCGAAACATTTCAGAATTTATTTCGTGTTTAAATAATCCGCTGCATATCGTTGTTCTCAATACGACTGTCAATTTAGGACCAATTATAGAACGATTCAACTAATAGATCAATAGCTTTCGAAAATGTTGGTCAGTCTATAAACTGACAACTCATTTTGTCAAATGACGGATTTCAGTATCAGACTGCTACATAGTATAATGAGAGTTCAAAAAATTTGTATAGACTACAGAATTCAGATGGTTGATATGTGTGTCGCTAACAGTCAATCACATTTCCTTCAGCGTAGTTGTTGTTTTGAAAAAAAAGTAGTAGATTCTCGCAAAATCCGAAACTCTACATGTATAGGCGTTTATTATTATTATTATTAACAGAAATTTTTGAATTTAAGGGGGAGACACATTAAAAAAATCGATAGCAAGTTACCGCCTAAACTACGAGCTTGCCGAAGTTGAAACTGGTACCAATCTACTCAGTGCTTTATATGTATAGGTTCATGACTCAGTGTTTTTTAGAACCTGTAAAAAAATTAAAAACTGTAAACGCCTTCCAAAGTCTGTATCTTTGTATTTGAAAAAAAATTTATAGGAACTACCCCCGCTTATTTTCATTGAGGAAGCATCTCCCTTAGGCCTTCGCATTTGTTTACAGATATCCTGTATACAGACATATTTTATCTATGTACCTATTCATTTTGGATAGTAGAAGTTTAATCAATATGTGTTATTTTCGAAGACCACACCAAAAATTTCAATTGCACCTGAATTGTTAATTATAAGAATCATCATTTATTTTGAATAATAGAACTGCATGCGAAAATACTTATATCAACTTTTGTCTTTGTCCTTTCATCATGCGCCCAT
The DNA here is from genome assembly GCF_907165205.1 of Coccinella septempunctata. Taxonomy (NCBI): domain Eukaryota; kingdom Metazoa; phylum Arthropoda; class Insecta; order Coleoptera; family Coccinellidae; genus Coccinella; species Coccinella septempunctata. The sequence goes on along the minus strand of NC_058193.1, from coordinate 11,043,636 downwards.
CATAGTGTCCGCTGTTCATCATAGCTTTTATGAATTTATTAATGAATCATCTGTATACCAATCATATGTATCCGAGTATGTATCTTAATTATTAACTTCATTTTGTAGATTCATCATGTCTTGAAAAATATGGTTGCAATTTCAAAATAAGTTGACTCGAGCAAATCTGTTTTGGATAATTCTTCATAAAATCTTACATGTTTCGTTATAATTGGTAATTTTCTTTATGATACATCACTAAAAAATTTAAACCAGAGAGGTGGTACATGTTGAAGCTGGAAAGGTTTTTCAGCAAGCATTCATTTATTTTGGTTCTATGATAATTATATATTTTATTTAATATCAGAATACATAGGACTGGTCAATAAAAAAATAAGGTGTCAATCAATTTGTCAATAATAATATTGTAAAACTTTATTCTGAATAAAATATACTTCAACACTACAAGCTCTTAAAATTTTCGAGAAAATCCAATATTTAAACATAATCGATAATAAGAGAGATGTTTCTGAGCGATTTAAGAAAAATATATAGAGCGTTCCATTTGAAATAACACAACAATTCTGAAATGAAAATTTTCCTAATGGCTCATTGTCCTTGAATATTCATCACCATTTACATCAGAATATTCTTTCCAAAAAAAAATTTTTTCTCTGAACAGCTCCTTTTATTATATGCAATGTAACAATACAGATTATTCGTTATTCTTATAGGCAGTATTATCCATATAGATCATTTCCATAGAGAGAAGCTATATTATTATGGACAAGACTCAAATCGATTTGTTTTCAGATAGGTAATGAAATAGTTCGCCAAATTCAGAATTATAGTGTTAGCTTAAGATGAAAGAAGTTCAACGGATGCATAGATACACACGATGAAATATAAACAGTCATAATCCCATTCGAGAGGGCCAAGATTGGTTTTCTCTCACCTGATTATTTCCCCTACAAAAGAATGCGATAAAACATCCTTGAGATATGCCGCCTGGATTGCAATAATGGAGGAGGTAACGCGCTGCGCCTCTCTTCAGTTAATTCCTCCGTATGCTGATATTCCGCCTGTCTACATCTGCTTGGAAAATACAGCGTTGCCATTTTCGGAGGTGCTAACGAGCAAAGATTCCCGAAGAGCAATTCTTCTATATACAGCTCGGCACACTAGCGCCAGTGATATACACTCGAACTAAAAGATTGTTCAGTACATAAACGGGGTGCGTTGTGACCTCAAAACGATTTTTTGATATGTTGATCCCTGAAGCCTCCTGAATCTAACAAGCTAAAAAACAAGGCAAAACGTTGTCACCTCCGATTTCGGAGGTGACAGCGATATATATGAGGTGATAGCGTTTAACGAGTTACTATTTTGGAGGTGGTATTAACACTTTATAACTATACTATAAGAGTTTTCCGTTACTTGTTCCAAATCCACAGCTATAAAATGAACACGCATTAACAGGATATTTTCCTCTTCAGTCCATCGTGTTCTTCCATCCTGTCGTCGAGTTTCCCTAGCGGGCCGTGCAACTGCTTCGACCAAGCCAAGAGCTCTTTCCGATGTAGGAAGGACGGGGTTTTGGCTTGCGGTACCATCTCGGGAGGCTGCGCCGCTCGGTCCACAGTTGCTCCAATCGGGCTCTACCTCCGGACGGCTCCGGGAGGGACCAGCCCGCTGCCCCTCACCGCCCTGTCTACCACTCCTAGTCTGAACAGCGAATTTAATCAACGATACTGAGGTTGCTAACCTACAGGTATCGGGCGACTCGGGTACGCGGGAACGTCACCTCCCGATAGCACAATTGTACCACCCTGCGTATCTATATATAGTCAAATTGTACAATGACGTCAAGACCACATAATCGAAATCGACTTACATTTTGCATATTCAGTACATTTTTCTTTACTTGCAAAATTGCTGCAGTTGGATTAAGGAATGTTAGATATTGAAACGAACTATTGCAATCCTTTGTCTCACCTGGCCTACTTACACAGGAAATAACAATTATGAAAGAGCGGACGATCTAAATAATTTCGAATGGAAATATTTGGTTGAATTGAGTTTATGAATTTTTGATATATCTAATTTTGGATATTTATTATACGTTTCGTACATATTCCCGGCGGCCATGGTGATGTGGTTGGGGTCTCGAAGTCTTTGTTGGTGGTTGTCATCCCTGGAGCTGGCTGCCTGGTCTGGAGTCATTGTATATTGGTAGCAGCTCAATCTCCTCAGGATGAACTGGTCTATTGCTCGCGTGTGCATCAGCCGGTGTTTGTTGTTGTTTCCTATGTTTTAAAAGGTAAACAACAAGTGAAATAATGACAATGATTATTACGATGTTCGTGCTGGAGTTTATCGCTGAATGCAAGTGATATTGTTTCCAACGGTAACTTGATACTTCGTCGCCCAGGTTAGATTGTTGTACCAGGAGTTTGTTTATTTCTCCAGATGTTTGGAGTTCTTCTTCTTCCGCTATGTGATGTGCCACTGTCATTGGATGTACGTATGTTCCAATGACGACCTTTTCGTCATTGTGTGTCGTACAATGTGGGGATACTTGTACTATTCCTGTTCCGTTTATATTGATTTCTTCTCTTTCACCATCACATGTGATTGAAACTGCCACTGCATGGTCGGAAATGTAGAGCCAGGAGTTCGGTTTTTTCAATTTTCTCCACAATATACTGGATACCCGGTAGCTGTAGGAAGGACATCTTTTTTGATTTGGTTGTATGAATATTTCGTTGATTACGCAGTTGGGGTGCTTGTCCATGTTCCTGACGATACTGGGGTTGCATAAATAGATGTTCTTTTCTTGTCTTGGCGTCCTCCTGTTCTGTGAGCTCGAAGTATTTTTGTGTGTTATACTCAACTCCAAGAACTGAAGAGGTTATCCCTGGTTCCACAAATGTTTTGTTTGGTTTTTCTTCTGGTATCGGGGTAACTTTTATCATCGTAATATCTCCTCTGTACTACATATGAATAGCAGTTAATTGATAGGCTGTCATTGTCATATCGCGTTTCCATTTTCCATGATTGTTTTATGAGGATCTTCAGGTCAAATGGCAATTTCATTTCAACATCCTTAGCGATTTTTCTTAATGCTGACGGTGTTATGAAGTCTATTATGTGCCCTTGAGGGTAGTGGGCTTTCATTATCTTTTGATACTTTTCGCGTATTTCTTCAAGGAAGCTGCTTGCAAGTTGGAAGTTGTTCATCGCTTGTAAGTTCAAGGAATTTTCATCGACTGTTTTATACCATGCGTGCATATCATTGATAACTCTCATTCCTTCATTGAATTTTCGGCGGAAATTTTCCAGCTTCTGGTTAATTCGTGTTTTCGTTGTGTTCAAAGTGGCCAGTGTAGATATCATTATTTTGGATTGACGATTTGTAAGGCTGATTAAGTGTTGTTGGTTGTCATGTAGGTCGTCGATATCACAGTATACTTCTTCATTTACTCCAAGAACAGCTGTCATGAGTTTTCCAAGGATTCCTCTTCGTTGTCTTGTTTTTCCGTCATCAAGGACACAGCTTCATTTTCCATTTCCCTTATATGATGTTCGAATTCTCTGCAATGTATATTTACCGAAGGAGTAGCGATCCTTTCGCAGATGGTGTGAAATTGCAGGGAGGTGTTTCTGACGTTATCTCTGTCCGCAGCTATTTGTTCCCTAGATGCGTTTAGTTTAAGTTTGAGCGTGCCAGCATTCATACAGGCTTGTCCCATATGTTCCACGTAGAGTTCGGGTTTCATTCGACTTTTTGTGAAATCGGCATAGGATGGGGTGAAGATGCACAACAAGGTCAGGAGTGTTGTTAAAAATTTTTTTTTTCCTTTCCTTTGTGTAGGTGCCATGGGAATTTTCAGGTTTTCTTCTTCTTCGGTTGTGTCAATCTTTCATCTGATGGTTGTGATTATTCTGGAATCGCCTTGAGAGGGTGACCGATTAAGAAATGTCCTGGTGTAATGACATCTATTTCCTCTGGATCTTCTGAGAGTGCTATTAGTGGGCGTGATTTCAGGCATGCTTCAATTTGACAGAGCAACGTTGACAGTTCTTCATATGTTAAAGTATGATTGCCGATTGTTCGTTTTAGATGATATTTGGTGAACTTGACTCCAGCTTTCCAAAGACCTCCATGATGGGGAGATGCTGGAGCGTTCCAGTGCCATCTCACGGCTTCGGTGGCAACTGCTTCTTTTATGGCTCGTTCGTCGATGGCATCTTTTGTTTCCTTGTCCAGGATTTTCTTGACTCCTACGAAGTTTGTGCCGTTGTCTGAGTACAAATCGGTGCATATTCCCCTGCGCGAGATGAATCTCCTGAAGGCAGCCATGAAGACGGTCGATGCAAGGTCCGTGACAGCTTCTATGTGGATTGCCTTCGTTGATAGACATATAAAAACTGCTATGTATCCTTTGTAGGATTGACATCCTCTTCCTCTGAAGAGTCTTATCTGTATCGGTCCAGCGTAATCGACACCAGTGTGGGTGAATGGATGCGACGGAGCTACTCTAGGCGTTGGCAGTGATCCCATTAATTGGTTTCTTGTCTCTGCTCGGAATCGTGTACATACAACACATTGCCGGATCATCTGCTTAACTTTGTTCTTCGCTTGAATTATCCGATACTTTTGTCGAATATAATTCAAAGTAGCTTGGTTTCCTCCATGAAAGGTTTGATTATGAGCGTTTCTTATTATGAGGTTAGTAATGTGGCTCCTTGTGGGTAGTATAATTGGATGTCTTTGGCTATATTCTAGGGGTGCGTTATGTATTCTCCCATCTACTCTGAGTAGGCCTTCGTGATCTATGTATGGGTTAAGACTTTTCAGGTGGCTGGACTTCTTCACTTTTCCTGTTTTGATGATCAGCTCAATGTCATTTTGAAAATATGTGTGCTGCGTATGCTTGAGAAGAGCTTTTTCACTTTCCTGCAGTTCTTCTGCTTCAAGAGATGTGCTGGATCTGCGATTTCCTGGTTTCAGGAATCTCCTGCAGTACGCCATAATTTTCACCGTTTGTTTCCATGAAGAGTTTTTACTCAATATTTTTGGCTGATTCTCCATGCTTACGGTATTCGCAGAAATTTCTCTTCTCTTCAATTCCTTCGTGACTTCCTGTGTGTCAGAAGGGAGTAATTGTAGATGGATTTGTCCTTTCAGTCCATGCTTTAGCCATTCGGGTCCATTCCACCAAAGGTTATTGCTTGCAAGCGCGCTGGGCCTCAATCCTTGTGAGATTAAATCTGCCGGATTATCGGCTGACCTTACGTAGTACCAGTGACCTTGACCTAGCAGGTTATGGATTTCTCGAACTCTGTTCGCGACGAACATTTTCCACTTTCCAGCGTCAGCGTTTATCCATGATATTACTACTTGAGAGTCGGACCAGGTGAATATTTTTGAATTGTTGTGATTCAGGACCGTAACGCAGTGTTTGATGGGTTTGGCTAGAAGAAGGGCTGCGCAGAGTTCTAACTTCGGGATTGTCTTTGTATTTTTTAGTGGTGATACTTTTGATTTGAAAGCCAGGAGTCCCACGTGGGTGTTCTCATTTGTGTCTGTTGTTTTTATGTATACTGCAGCGCCATATGCTTTCAGGGATGCATCTGAGAATCCATGTATTTCCAAGGGTTGACCACGCCGTAGGTGCACACATATTTTAAAAATGACATTGAACTGATCATCAAAACAAGAAAAGAGAAGTCCAGCCACCTGAATAGTCTTAACCCATACATAGATCACGAAGGCCTACTCAGAGTAGATGGGAGAATACATAACGCACCCCTAGAATATAGCCAAAGACATCCAATTATACTACCCACAAGGAGCCACATTACTAACCTCATAATAAGAAACGCTCATAATCAAACCTTGCATGGAGGAAACCAAGCTACTTTGAATTATATTCGACAAAAGTATTGGATAATTCAAGCGAAGAACAAAGTTAAGCAGATGATCCGGCAATGTGTTGTATGTACACGATTCCGAGCAGAGACAAGAAACCAATTAATGGGATCACTGCCAACGCCTAGAGTAGCTCTGTCGCATCCATTCACCCACACTAGAAGAGGAAAGTCATTACGAACTACTGAAGGTCAAACAACAAAATATGGAAAGAAGATGGTCAGAAATTGTCTCTCTGGAAATCAAAATAAACGCGCTGGGAACAGAAGATGCAGAGTTATATTCAAAAAATGGATACTTCGATGAGGCAAATGAAAAGTACGAAGAAACCCAAGCCAAAATAATAACCACAATCCGAAGAGAAAATTCAGCAGGATCCTCAAAAATTAATCTTCCAACTACAACTATTCCTATATTCACTGGACTGTATGACTCATGGCCCAACTTCCGAGATATATTCAAGCAACTAGTAGACAACAACAGTTCCTTCGGAGGTGTAGAAAAAATGCAACTGCTGAAAACAAATCTCAGAGGAGAACCCGCCAGAATTATCCAACATCTGGAAATATCATCTTCCGACTACCAAACGGCCTGGAAACTCATAGAGGAAAGATACAACAACCCAAGGATGCTGTTCAATAAACACATGGACAATATTCTCAATTTCACCAATCTGAATTCTGAATCAGCAGGAGCCATGAAGAAATTACACGACACTATTAGGGAAAGCACAGAAGCCCTCAGAAACATGAATATAAACAAATGGGAAGACATAATTGCATATATCATGCTAAGAAAACTGGATTCAACTACAGCAAATCTTTACGAGCAAAGTGTAAACAAGCCACGAGATATTCAGCACCTGGATGACCTCATCAGCTTCCTAGCTCAACGTTTCCAAACACTTGAAGTCGTTAGAACGAATACAAAAAAACCAGAAAGAAAGTACGATGAACACCAGAAAATAATCAGTCACCTCCAGAGAACAACAAAATGTAGCATATGCAATAATCTCCACGAAATCTACAGATGTGAAAAATTCAAAAATCTTAGCTTAGCTGAAAGAGAAGCACACATCAATCAAAAACAACTATGCAGGAACTGCCTGAGTCACCACTTCAAACAAATCTGTCACTGTCGTTCCAGATGCCAAAAATGCAACGGTCGCCATCATACAATGCTCCATCGAGAAAAGCGAAATGATGATACAAAAAGGCCATATCCTTCCAACCCCACTGAAGAAAGGGTCAATTCACATCTGGGACACGCAAAGAACAACCATCAAGAATCAAAGACCTCAGTGCTAGCAACCGCCCTCATCAGAGCCACCAACAAAAACGATGAAAAACTAACTCTAAGAGCCCTGATTGACCCAGGATCACAAGCCTCTTTCATCACAACAGCTGCAGCTCAAGCATTGGGAAAACAAAAAATCAAACAAAACGCTGAAATAACCGGCCTAGGAAATACCGCTACGGAATCCAGGTAGAAAATAAATAAGAACATTACACCCAACTTCGACAGTGAATTTGCGATGGACGCTGAGTTCAATGTAATAGGCAAAGTTACACATAATATGACATCCACTCACCTTTATACCAAAATCAACTGGGATAATATACAACTCGCAGATCCATTATTCCATATACCAGGTCCAATCGACGTTCTACTCGGAATTGACTACTTCCCCAAGTATATGAAGTCGGGATTCAAGGCAACAGAGGATCGACTAGTGGCACAAAACACTCACTTCGGATGGATTATCATCGAGTCCACAACTTCGTGTAGCAAGCTTGATCACGAATTTGAATGAGAATTCACAACTCACAAAATTCTGGAACATCGAAGAAGCAGAAAATTCCGAGGAAACAACAAACGACGATACTTTCGTCGAAGAATTTTACTCCAACACCTTTCGACGGGACGAGCACGGTTATACTGTGAAACTTCCATTCAAGAAAAGTACAACTCAGCTAGGAGAATCGAAGCAGAGGGCACTGGCACGACTATTCCAATTGGAAAACAAGCTGGATAAAGACGAAAAGCTTAGAACTATGTATAAAGAATTCATGCAGGAATACATTGCACTAGGTCATATGAAAATTGCTAGCTCAAATAATTCAGCGAAGAGGTATTATATTCCACATCAACCTGTATTGAAAGAAGAACGTGATACGACAAAGCTAAGAGTCGTATTCGATGCAAGCGCAAAGACAAGTACCGGACTCAGCCTAAACGACATTCTTCACACAGGACCTAAACTGCAGCAGGATCTTATAGATATTCTGATAAGATGGCGAAAACACAAAATAGCCATAACAGCTGACATCGAGAAAATGTATAGGCAGGTGAAATTGGACAGAGAAAACCAGCCATTACACTCTATACTCTGAGAAACACCAAAGATGAGCCAATTCAAACCTACGAATTAACCACCGTAACCTACGGTACAGCACCAGCAGCTTACCTGGCCATAAGAACAATGATAGGGTGGTATCTCAATTGTACCTCATATTCTAAGAGTTCTGGGTTGTGAAAACTTAGGGACTCGAGGATTGAGATCAATAATGCGGATCACTTGTTAATGAACGTTTATTTCCTAATCTAACAAACTATATATAGTCAAATTGTACAATGACGTCAAGACCACATAATCGAAATCGACTTACATTTTGCATATTCAGTTCATTTTTCTTTACTTGCAAAATTGCTGCAGTTGGATTAAGGAATGTTAGATATTAAAACAAACTATTGCAATCCTTTGTCTCACCTGGCCTACTTACACAATTATGAAAGAGCGGATGATCTAAATAATTTCGAATGGAAATATTTGGTTGAATTGAGTTTATGAATTTTTGATATATCTAATTTTGGATATTTATTGTACGTTTCGTACAGTTGTGAAAGAGTAGTTTTGTTGTGTTTGTTCCTTGGACCGATATTACCAAACTGAGACTATTACTTGGAATGAGATTTTTCTGTTCATACCTGATATTTCTGTTATTTCAAATAATATTATCAGTTACAATATTTTACCACTAGAAACTCTTCATTCAGAATTGAATAAAATTTCTACGAAGCAAGACCACCCATTGCCATTGAGCGTTGAAAATATTTTTATCTTTTAAAAATTGCTAGAAATGAAATCATTCATTAACAAATGATTATTAGTATTATCGTTCAATGTTCCAATTGTTACTAAACGAAAATATGAAATTTATGAAATATTATCAGCACCAGTGCCTCATCATGAAGATCCAATGTTATTTTCATATATTGAACCAAGTACACCTTATATTGTGATTTCGAGAGAAAAAACCAATTACTTTAATTTGAATACTTCAGATAAATGTTTCGAAACACTTCCAAATAATTATTTGTGCAGACATTTATATACTATGAGGAAGAAAAACAACAATAATCAATGTGAAATAGTTATTTTCCTATCAAGTGCGGAAAGTGATACTTGCCCGCACGAAACTGCCGTTGCCCGAACGATGCGAAGCAGAGTTCGGGTAAGCAGTTGAGTGCGGGCAAGACACTTTCCGCAAGAGTTAGGAACAATATTTTTTCTACAAGCGCTTGAAATATATAAATGTATCCATTTTACGAAACAGAGCATATCTCATTTGATTAATTCATATATAATGACAGACGTTATTTTGCATGTCGTTACTAAGGGTTTCTCATCGTTGACCTTCTGTCCATAGAAAGATGATAGAGTTTAATTTACTCTATAATATTTGCGTGCGGGAAAAACCCCTGCTAATCCATTCCCGCACGCAAATGCGTGCGGGAAAGAAATAGCAGGCGTTTTTCCCGCACTCTTTGGGAAAGTGACCCTTTGCAACTTGGAATGCGTGCGGGAAAAAGGTTGAACGCGCACGCTTGTAGAAAATAATATTATTCAATGAAAGAGTTGATGTATTTCCATAATGGTTTTAAAGTTTATCTTATTCAACACAACTATCAATTGTATGCGACGATAAATCCACAAAAGTTGAACAAATCTCTCAAATAGGCTTATTTGAATTGAATCCAAAGTGTAAAGCATTTACAAAAACAGTAATTCTAGAAGTTCAAGGTCAAATTGGCATAAGTGAACTGATGAATATTTTACCATTCACAGATACTAATGAATATGATTGTTGTAAAAACTTAAAGAAAAATCTCACACTAGAAGCGGTAAAGCTAGAACCATTAAAATTGAGCAATTCAGATCTTAGAGAATTGAAATATGCCAAACATAAATTATCAGAATTTGATGAACAATTGCAGAACCAATTGAATAATGCATTTGAAATTAAACTCACTAATTGGTTCACAACCATATTGTTGATAATGGCTTTCATAATAAATTATAATTATAATTTACAAACGTCTGAAATGCTTCAAATTCATAGGTTTATTCAGAAGATGTTGTAAATCAAATAGAAGCAATGAAATATGGCTTCCTTGTTTCCAAATATTCGATAATTGCAGCCAAAAACCCACTCATGAATTCAGTGTTTCATTTAAAAACGATAAATTTGAATCAACTGAATCCGATTTAAATGATGAGAGTCAATCATTAAAATCATTAAGATGATCACAAAGACTGAAGAACTTTAAAATATCAAGAAATTAATTCATTACTTGACACTATGAATATTTTGCATTGTATAAATTCAGTCTTCAGTATTTCATATTTACAAATTCTTGATAAATTAAGAAAGCACAAAAATTTTAAATACCCCCAGAGGTGTTGTGTACGAAAAATCCCATACTTGTTACTAAAAATAACTTTGCTGAATAAGCAGTATTAAAAAAATATAAAAAAGTACATTGGAAAAAACTGAGAAAAAAACCGTTGCCATTGCAGATAAGAAGGTAACAGTAAAGGTAAACAAGGGAGGGGACCAAATAATTGACAGACGTAGTGCAAACGATCGGCATGAAGTTGGGACTAAAAACTACCATCTGTCAATTCCGGACCACAGAACCCTGCAATCGTGATTGCCGACAATGACATTTCAGTTAATAACAAAACATATAGAGAACAATCAAGTCAAGTTAAGCGGAATGATTCTAATAAAAATGAGGGAATTCCGGTAACTACTAATCATGAATGGAATGCTGTCAGGTATGGAAGAAAGAAGAAAAACTTAATTTGTACTGGTTCAAAGAAAACACAATCATTAAGGGAGCCCCAAGGAAACGATGGGTATACGTCGGGCGAGTCGAAGGAAATGAAACATCCGAACAGGACATTAAAGACTATTTGAAGGATATCAATGGACATGAGAGCACCGAAGTAAAAAAACTCAAAACTCTTGGTAAAAACGCCGCTTTTAGTTTGGGTGTTCCTTCTGCCGAATTATTTCAAATCTTGTGTGATCCAGAAGTATTGCCTGAAGGGATAGTGGTCAGAGAGTTTTCATTTCAGAATTTTTTTCGTAAAGAAGGTACCAGCAGAATGTAGTGAGAACCCAGATCTAGCGATTCTTGCTACAACAAAGACACATGATAAAAGGTTTACCATAGTACATAAAAATCTCAGATGAATTGGAAATTCGGTGGAAAAAGTTGAAGACATAATTCAAAATAACATTGATATAAAAATCCTTTGTTTCTCTGAACATTGGAAATCGATAGAGGAGCTCAGGAACTATAATATTCCAGACTACATACTTAAGGCATGGTTTTGCAGACAACATGGAGAACATGGTGGTGTAGCCATATACACACATAGGCCCAGTTTCACAATCAGCGGTAACTAGTGGTGGTTTATTAACCACAACCTGTGAGTTAACCCAAGGTTTAAAAAGCTGCTCGTTTCACAAAAAAAAAAATGAGTGATTGTTATTTGACCATCGGTTTAAATTTTTTTCTGAGGGTTGGTAATGTTTTTCGTGTGCGATAGATCTACTTTTGGGTAATTTATTACTGACATTTCGTTTTTCTGTGAAACAAGAAATTAGAATATAGAAATTGTTATGAATATTACAGAAAACGAATAAAACGTATGATTATCATTTTCGTACTGATGTTCTGTGCCGATTTAAGTTATAATTATTTGACGTTGGGATTTAAGTGAAGCTGAAGCGATTAATAATCTTCGTTTCTGATTGTGTGATTTGGCAGTATGGCCGAAACAAAGAAGAGATCAAATAACTTTTCTAAAGATGAGGAATATTTGCTCATATCATTAATTGAAAAGTGCAAGGGCATTATTGAATGCAAAAAAAGTGATGCAACCACATGGCGTGATAAGGAAAAGACGTGGAAGAAAGTTGAAGAGGAGTTCAACTGCCAATGTGGATCACAGGGCCGAAGGTCGTTTAAAGTTTTGAAGTAAAAGTATAGAAATATAAAGAAAGAAACTAAGGAAAAGTTTGCCAATGCAAAAAAAGAATTGTGCGAAACAGGAGGAGGTCAATATGCCCCATTGTCAATAACGGACCTAGATGAGGCTGTAAAGAATCTAATTGGAGGTGAACAGGTAGAAGGGCTTAAGTCCTTATATGACTGTGACGTTCGATCAACAAATGCCATGGAGGTTGATGCTTCAGAAGAATATTCATTTCAGATTGAGTCGTTTGGCGAACTTCATGCTGAAGCTATTCGCATATGAAACATTTCAGTAGCGAAATCTTATTTAAATTCCAATTGCATATCGTTGAATGCTTATTTTTTTCGATAGTTATAATTTGTAGAGTGTACTACAGCTCCAGAAGACATTGATCGATCTCCTGAACCTTCAACCAGTGAAAAAGCGAAGGAAAAAGATTCAGACTTCACTCCAGAAAGCAGTAACTGGACCTCATATACAAAAAAAAATTTGAAAACTCCTGTATCGTCTAAATTAAGAACGAGCAGTCGTGAGTTTGAAAATTCAATCTATATACTTTTTAATTTTGTCTTGTCCTAAACGATGTTATCCTGAAGTATTAAATGAATTTAATAATAATTCACACAACAATTTTTTTCAGGAAGGGAATGCTACGTGAGGGAAAAGAAGGGTCGATACAAGAAATATGTCAGCTTCAACACGCAATTGATAGAAGAAAAACTGGAATTTGTGCGAATGCAAAAAGAGAAGTTTCTGGAAGAGCACCAGATAAAAATGCTAATTTATGAGAAAACTCTGCGGAATATAGAAAAGCAGTGCAACTGTGCTGGACCAGTTCAAATTATAAGTTCAATGAAAAATTAAAACACACTTATGTTTTGTATTTTTGTTTCTTCAAGTTCCTCAAATAATATAAATCTAACTATGACATGTGTTCTTCAACAATTGATGAAAAGCCTATTTTTATTGATTATTAGAATTTCAATTAAAACCCTTTGATCTATTTCAGGAATTCTATTTTCATCACGCTAATTCAAATTTGCAAAATAACTATTTATGAGATTCAGTCTAGTTCTATTATTAGACCATAATTCTTGATCCATAGAGGAGGTACATCAACATCTTGAAAAAAATTTATTGCCTCTTCTTCTCCTCTTGGAGGAGGCAGTCCATCATTTTCTTTACAAGATCTTGTTCTAATCAGGGATTCATTGAAAAAGGCCTGCGCTTCATTTTGGACTTCTAGTAAAGGAGTAATAAAATAAGGCTTCACAGGATACACACTGTCTCCTATAATTAGGTTATCCCCAAATTCACCTCTTTCAAACCTTTCACACAAAACAGAATTTCTGAATATGTGTGAATCATGGGCTGAACCAGGCCATCTTACCACTATGTCTCTAAATTTCAGATCTGCGTCTGCCACTGATTGAACATTAAGGGAAAAAAATTGTTTTCGATTTCTGAATATCTCAGCATTATCGCCACCGGGAGATTGTATTTTCACATGCGTACAATCTAGCGCTCCAATACACCTCGGGAAACGAGCAATACCATAAAATTTTCGCCTTACTACTCCTATTTCATCATTATGTGGCATATGTATATAATAAGGTCTTAATGATGCAATGGCTTCACTAACTCTTCTTATAGTTCTTGACGCTGTAGCCTTGCTCACACTTTCAAAATCACCAGCAATTCTTAAGAATGATCCACTTGCATAAAAATTCAGAGCTAGGAGCAACTGCTGCCTAGGCGATAAACATTCATTCCTATAATATTTAGCATCTTATTGATATTTACATAAAGAATCTGACCTTTCAGTAGGGTGCCTAATTAAGTCATCAATCTGGTATAAAATATTTTCTACGGTCCTTTTCCGAAGTCTGAACCTATAGAAGAAATCCAGGTCGTCATATTCTTCAAAATAATTTCTCCTGGCTCTAATTATTCTAGGTCTCGCTGCTTCCTCATCGCTACTATAAGCATTGACATCATAATCGTCCATGATGCTCGTAAATTATAACTTATAATCAACTAATACAAATACAACGCTTCCCAACTAGTAATCTCGAAGAAATTCTGAACTGTCTCTGACAGAACTCAAAATATGTTGTCTATTGAAATTCATCGTCACGAAAATTCTATGTCCAGGAAACTCTGAGTTAACTCATGCAATTTCCAGGGTTAACTCAACCACAAGTTAACTTTAGGTCAAACGATAAACCACACTTTGTGAAACCGAATTTTTGATTTAACCACTGGTCACTACATAACTTTAGGTTAACCATACATTGTGAAACTGAGCCTTAAAGACCTGAGTGTGAAGGAAAGGATATATGTGAGATATCAGTGAAGGGCTCGGTGGAGTGTGCAGCAGTGGAATTTTCAAGTAATAATAATAAGATTATATGCTTGACATTTTGTAATGATGGTAACGTAAATATTCTAATTGAGAAACTGAACATTGTTTTGAATAAACTGTACAGCGAGAATGCTCAAGTAATTTTGGTTGGAGATTTCAATATTGATTTGTTGCAGGACTCGCAGAGATAAGCTGATTGGCTTGGTTTCCTGAATTCTCATAATATCAAACAAACAATATTTGAACAAACTAGGATAACGTCTACAAGTTCCACATGCATTGATGGTATATTTACCAACCTTAGGATACCTTATCATTCGTATGTCTTAGACACTCGTATTTCTAACTACAGAGCACAGACAATCACATTCATGCAGTAAAAGCCCAGAGAACAGTTGGGATGTAAAAGAATCTGCTCAGATGAAAATATCCAAGTGTTGAATGCTCTACTGAGCAATCAGAATTGGTCAGTTCGGAATGACTCGGACGATGTCAATAAACAATTCGATGCCTTCCATGATATATTTTTGAAACATTTTAATGTAGCTTGTCCACTCAAAAATTTTAAAAGAAGAAACAAAAAGTACAAACACCCAAGCTCTTCTCAGAAGCAAATGAAACGAAGATTGGACGTGCTGCTAGTATGCAGTAGAAATGATAAGAGATTTATAGATGAGTACAACAAAGTTAAACGTGAATATGACAGCCTATTAATTCAGAATAAAGAACAAAATTATAGGAAAATAATAGAAAGTTCAGATAATAAAAACAAAACTGTCTGGTCAGTGGTGAACACTATCAAAAATCAAAGAAAAGATAGCAATTTTCCAATCAAAGGAAATTTGGAAAGTATTTCAACTGAAATGAATGAAGTTTTCTGTCAATCAAGGTGTAAATCTGACAAAAAACAACCCAAATGGAGATGCCGTTGAGAATATTAGTATTCAAGTTCCTGATAACAGTGTTATAAAACAAATATCCAAAGAAATTTTGGAACCTCTGCAGTATATTTTGAACAACTCTCTGAAAAAGGGAATTTTTCTTGACAGACTTAAGACGGCGATTGTTAGGCCAATATAGATGTGAACGATTTTGAAAACTACAGACCAATCAGCATATAACCTAGCTTGTCCAAAATTTTTGAGCTGGCCTTTTGCAACCAGGTTGCAGAATTCTTCTTGAAAAATAAAATATTCTCAGAACACCAGCATAGATATATAAGGGGAAAATCGATTCAGACAGCTATTTTCAGGTTTATAAAAAGAATAACTTCTGCATTTGAGGATGGAGATATGTCTATGGGACTGTTTCTCGACTCATCCAAGACTTATGACTGCCTAAATGTAGGGCAGTTAGTTCAAAAATTGGAAAAATATGGAGTGAGGGGACCAGCACTTGATTGGGTTAGGTCTTACTTTAAAGGACGCACTCAGGTGGTGGAGATCATCTCAGAAGGTGTCAAGATAAGATCGAATCTAAAAGAACTCAAATTAGGAATACCACAAGGGAGTATCGCGGGACCACTATTTTTCATAATTTATGTAAATGATTTTGGATTGGCGGTGCAACTTAGCGGTCAAGTATCTTTTGAAGGATATGTAGATGACAAGAATCTTTTGGTTATAGCATCTCTTTGGCCAGAACTGGAGAGACTAATGGGGGTGGTAGATGCAGAAAATTGGTTAATTCGTAATAAGAACAAGACAAAGGTGGCCTTTCATCCTCCACGGTCAAGATGGGAAATCCCAGATGACGTAAACCTGAACACCTCAGTTTACAATATTTCAAGTAGTACAAAATTTCTAGGAGTTCATATTGATGAAGAATTGAATTGGAAAGAACACATAGAACATTTATGCAAAAAAGTTTCTTCCTCCATCTATGCTTTCAGAGTGCTGGCTAAATATCTTAATGCCCAAGAAATTCAGGAAATTGAGAATGTTAAAATTTTTAAGAAAAAAATTTCTAGTTTGTTATTAGATATGGAACCCTATGATTTGGTCTGCTTTGATGTTTAGTTGCTTTGGATTTGACGCTATTTCATTTCTTTTCTTGGCTTGTTACCGGAACTGTTCTGAAATAAAGACCTATTATTATTATTTTGCTCATCAGTCCGTTCGTTTTGCTCATTTATACTTTACGAGTTTTTGGAGGAGAAAAAAAAATTTTCCACCCTAGCTTATAGAATATCTGCGTTTTGCTGTCGTTTTGCTCTTACCAAATCTGCAATTCGTTTTTTTCTACCAATTATCGTTACCGGAATATAGGTTGTTCAAAGTATTCAAAGTAATATCCCATTAGTAGAGCACCTCAACGGATTTTTCCGATATTGATCCCGATCGAAAGCTCACCATTCAGTTTTTTTTTTCACCTATTGAGCTATAGATAAATAAAAGTTTCCTGTTAGTGTAATATTACCTCTACGGATAACAGAAAAAGTCACAAGTGAAAACAAGGGATTTCAGATTGCTCCTTTAAAATAAATCTATACTACATATTCAAATCTGTAAATTGATTTGGATTTAATAATTTTTTCTTCAAAGTACCGCCATTTGATATAGACCAGCCTCCTGTCAGCCCATGTGACTCGACTCAGCCTCCCGATGAATCTGACTGTTGAACCCTACATCCCAATTTTTCAACATGTATTCGTTTTATCGATGGTGCAAAAACATTTTGATTCACATGATGCATACTATAATTCATGAAAATAATAATTAATAGCTTCACCTTTACCGACCATTTCTTTATACCAGCATCGGATATTTCTTCATAAATTTTAAATCAAAATATTCCAAAACAGTTCATAGTATCGACTTTCATCAAGAGTACCATTTAGGTGTAAAATTGAATGATGTTTAAGTTCACTTGAAATTATAAACGACTATAGGTACTAGAAGTCCACTAGTTCTTTCAAAGAAAGGATGGTCTGATAGCACCAGTCAAAAGTTCTACAATGAAGCAAATCTTCCTTGTTGTTTTTCATTTTGAGGTGATTCATATATATCAGCTGATAATTGTAGTGGGTACATAAAATTCCCTGGCTCTTGCCGATATTGCAAGAACCAGTTGGTTGGGAAAATTGTCGATAGACAACCGGATTCTGAAAAAGTGGTCTAGATTGATATCGAAAATAATGATTCACATTTATTTATGATAAAAACGAAAAAAACAACTTATCTTCGAAGTGCTTTCCTTTCAACCAACAAAGCTCTGTGGTTTGCCTAAATCCTTGAGGACATAATCAAAACGAATCCTCTTTCTAAGAGGTGTTGTTGCATATCAAGGAGAGTACTCAACAGCCATTGGTTACTTTTTTGGGTACTTCCTTAGACTTAATTGTCCATACCTCGGTAACGGTAAGTGGTAGAGGAAAACGAATTGCAGATTTAGAAAGAGCAAAACGAGAGCAGGCAAAACGAGAGAGGGTGAAAAAAAAATTTTTTTTCCTCCAAAAACTCGTGAAATATAAATGAGCAGAACGAACAGACTGATGAGTAAAACGGAGCAGAATGAGGGCTTTCGATCGAAACCAATATCGGAAAGATCCTTTGAGGTGCCCTGCTAGTGTAATATTACACCAGCAGGGCACTTTTGATTATCTATATCTCGGTAACGGTAAGTTGTAGAGAAAAACTAATTGCAGATCTGAAAAGAGCAAAACGAAAAATAAGTTTTTCCTTCTCTGAAAACTGGTAAAGTAAAAATGAGCAAGTAAAAATGAGCAAAACGAACGGTCTGATGAGCAAAACGCGAGCTTTCGAATGATAATAATATTGGAAAGATCCGTTGAGGTGCCCTGCTGGTGTAATATTACACCAGCAGGGCACTTTGAATTGTCTATAGCTCATTGTATATAGGTGAGCAAAATAAACTGAGTGGTGAGCAAAACGGAGCAAAATAAGAGCAAAACGGGGGAATAAAAATCGTAAAAATTCTTTGAGGTGCCCTGCTAGTGTAATGCCGCTTGGAAAAGAACGAAGTCTGTGGGCGGCATAACTCTTTGATACGTGTATGGGCTGCTTCATATTACCGAGTGGTCGGCCGAGTGGTGAGTACTGGATGTCACAGTGAGACTCACGCTTCAATACTTTCTCACCAAATCATGAAACTTCTCAATCTGAAATATCTCGCGAACTATTCGTTGAAGGAAGATGCTGCAAGGAGCATTTTGCGTCAAGAATTAATGCGAAAGATGAAGGTCATATTCAATTGTATATTGATTCATTTCAAGACGTGCATCCCACTGCATATGTGTATCGATATCGTTGTTATTATATTTTCATTCAAATCGGCGCGTTGAATTTAATAAAATATTTAAGGCCAGTTTGTGCGTATGGTGAACTCGATAGTCTTAATTCCTGTTTCTGGAATTTTCTATTGCAATTGCTATTACTATGACGGTCTGCAAGTTTTGTACCAAACATGCGAATTCCACATGTTCCGATGTTTACAAGCAGCAACTCGGTCAAATTATGAGTCTTCCCGGTGGGCGATGGATATGCGCGGGCTGCCGCGAATCATCTCGTCTCCGTACGAGATCGGCTAATTCAAGAGCTCAGAATTCCGAGCTCGGGGAATCTCAATTGGATGTGTTTGCGGAGGACAAGCGTACTCTACCTGATGACTTGCCAGGACTGATGAGGAGGATGATCGATGAAATGCAGAAACTTAAGGAATCCGTGAATTTCTGTTCAGATAAGGTGACGGATTTCGAGATGAGGTTGTCTGCTGTCGATGATTGCTGAGGATAAATTGAGGAGGGAGAATATGGTCGGTTCTATGAGTACCTAATTGATTGAGTAATATGGAATCTTACTTGCGAATAACCTCGAGTTGCAGGGTATACCTGAGAGTGGAGGGGAGGATCTTGTAAAAACCGTTTCTGAAATAGGAGGTTTCTTGAAGCAATCGGTTGGCCGGACATGATAGATAGTGTATTCAGGCTACCATCCCAAAATACTGATGAGCCCAAAAATATAATTGTCAGATTCGCCTCTAAATTAAATCGGGATAGGTTCCTTAAAGCGGCTAAAATCGCCCGCAAAAATGAAGAAAACCGTTACGGATTCAAAATGAGTACAATCCCAAATAAATTCTTCATTAATGAACATCTATCTCTCGATGCCAAACTTCTCTTCAAGAAAGTTAGAGAAACCGCGAAAGCGAATAACTTCAAATTTGTTTGGGTGCAAAATGGAAACATTTTAGCAAAAAAGACGGAACACTCAAAGATACTCCAAATTAGGAACAACGATGACCTTGTAAAACTGTTGAAGACGTAGAAAACTCCAGCAATCAAACTGTTTTTCGTGAGTTAGTTCATAGATGGCGTAGTCGCGAGCCGTTCAAGGCTATTCTTTCTAGAATATTTCATTCCTGCATTGTAGAGTAAAGCGTGAAATACAGTTTTGTAGAAGTTGTAGATGAGAGATATTTTACGAATATAAAATTGTTAAAAATAAAAATCTAAGTGGTTTTTATTCAATATAAAAAACAACAGGTTATGGGCCCAGACCCGCAACCATCAAAAATTGAGAAAAATAAAGTGATCTCGGAAAATCCAGAATTTGTAGACCAGGATTTTGAAGATAAAATGGCGTCACTGGAGGAAATTATGTTAATTGAAAAACTCGAGGACAGCGAAAGCTTTGAAATATGGAAATTCCAAATAAATATTCTATTTAAATCAAGTGGCATCCATGAAATCGTAGAAGGTACAAAGACACTCGAAGGACTTACCAGCGAAGCTGAAAGGTCTGATTGGAAACGAAAAGATGCCCGAGCACAGAAAGCCATAATTACATCCGTTGATAAAAAACTGATGGTTCATCTTCTGAATTATGCTAGTTCCCATGAAATGTATAAAAAATTGTGTGCAATATTTCTAAAAGAGAGCGAACAACAGAAATGCAACTTACTACAGGAGTTCTTCAATTTAAGTTTCGATAAAAATAGTGATATTAGCTCACACATTAGCAAACTTGAAAATTTAAGATGCAGATTGAAAACGTTAAATCAGTCAATAGATGATGAAATGCTTATATCAAAACTACTATCTACACTGCCAGAAAATTATAAACATTTCTGTACTGCATGGGAGTCGGCACCGATAGCTGAAAGGAACTTAACCAATTTAACCGCCAGATTGATGTCAGAAGAGCAGAGAATTGCTGGGAAATATGGAAAGGAAGAAACAGTAGCATTTAAAACTTCAGAAAGCCGACCGAAATCTAAATCCAGAACATTTAAAAAGCCAGAAAGAAAATGTTATTCCTGTGGAAATACAGGTCATTTAGCAAAGGATTGTCGACTGAAGAACAAACAAATGTGTCGAATATGTAAGAAAACCAACCATAAAGAGGAAAATGGTTTTTTCAGGAATAGAGGGGGTGAATCTTCCAATTCAAAGAGGAACAACAATGAAGAAAATGACAGAGTAGCATTATTGACACATGCAACTCGAGAGATAAGTGAATGCTTCATAAATTGCCTCGTTCAAAAATCGCATTTTTTCCATCTGTTACGTCAATACCGTCCAATCAGAGCGTAGATCTACGTCTATCTACGAATCAGAGCAAAGTCTGCTCGCTCTCTTTCCTCCGAGATGTAATTTTGGAACTCACCAATTGATTCAGGATGTAGTAGTCACATGACTAATAACAAAAACCTTCTGAAAAATTTTGAAGAAAAAGAAAGCAGTATTCTGGTAGCTAAGAAAAATGAAACAATGAAAGCTCTAGGAAAAGGTAAAATTATTACAGACAACTGTATATTAAACAATGTATTGATGGTTCCAGATCTTACAAAGAATCTACTGTCCGTGAATGCAATGGTAGAAAATGGAGCAGAGGTACTTTTTAAAGACAATAAAGTCATGGTAAAGAAAAACAATGTCGACATATTAATTGGGGAAAAAGACAAAAACGGCCTATATGTAATAAAATTCAATTACCAGGATAAAAATGACTCAACACAAATTCAGTGTCATGTAGTTGAAACATTAAGAGATTGGCATAGAAAAATGGTACATGTAAACTACGATCAGGTGAGAAAAAAATTGAATAAGCATGCAATCAGATTCCGAGACCAGGAAAACCCACAATGCACTGATTGCATCCTGGGAAAGCAACATCGACTGCCTTTTCATGCAAGTGATACAAGAGCGAAGTCAATCTGTGAGTTGATGCATGCAGATCTTTGTGGTCCACTCGAGGAGCAATCACGGGGAAAAGCAAGGTATTTCTTATTGATCAAAGATGATTTTTCAGGATAAAGATTTGTTTTTTACCTAAGACATAAATCTGAAGTTATTGATCATTTTAATAAATTTTTCGCACATATTAAAACACAAACCGGCAA
Organism: Coccinella septempunctata; assembly: GCF_907165205.1. Taxonomy (NCBI): domain Eukaryota; kingdom Metazoa; phylum Arthropoda; class Insecta; order Coleoptera; family Coccinellidae; genus Coccinella; species Coccinella septempunctata. The sequence continues at coordinate 11,021,664 of NC_058193.1, read as the reverse complement.
AAAGATTAAGCGATTGAGAACGGACAATGGTTTGGAATTCGCCAACAAAGAAATGGAAGAGCAGAACGTGACATGAGAACTTTGGTAGAAGCCGTGAGAACCATGTTACATGGTAAAAACTTGAATAAAAATCTATGGGCTGAGGCATTGAATACTGTGGTATTCGTACTTAATAAAGTTGGTTGCAATTCAACTAGAAAGGAATCCCCACATAAACTCTGGTTTGATAAAGATTATGATATATCATGTTTCAGGGAATTTGGTTCCAGATGTGCTGTACATATACCGAAGCAGAAGAGAACAAAACTAGATGCCAAAAGCGAATTTGGAATTTTTGTTGGTTATGGAACTACAGTAAAAGGATACAGAGTGTATTTTCCAGATAGAGATAAAGTAGCTATTCATAGAGATGTGGTGTTCATTCCTGATGATGGAAATGAAGAAGTAGATCAACCCGTGAGTCATCATAGAGATGTGGTGTTTATTCCTGACGATGGAAAAGAAGAGGCAGATCAATCCGTGAGTCAAGGCTCTACAAATTTAAGAGTTTCCACGAGCATTGTCGATAATACAGGTGAAGAAATTCTATTAGAACAAGTACCAAGAGATGAAGACTCAGAAGATGGTGGAGAAGAACAGACCATAGAAGAAAGAAGTAGAAGAGAAACCAGACAACCAAGATGGATGAGAGACTACGATATGACATTCTACACAGAAACAGAAGAAAATATAACATTTGAAGAGGCAATATCGAAGAATGATTCTGAGAAGTGGCAAGAAGCTGTTGATCAAGAGATAAAAGTATTGAACCAAAACAATACATGGACAGAAGTACCGTGGCCAGAACATAAGAAGATTATCCAAAGTAAATGGGTCCTGAAAGAGAAGCAAAATGGTGAATACAAGGCGAGACTAGTTGCCAGAGGTTTTCAACAGGAGAACGAGTCCCAGATTTATGATTTCTATGCACCGGTGGCCAAGATGACAACTTTTCGAATGCTATTGGTAATGGCAAATTTAATGAAACAACCTATACACCAGATGGATGTCAAAGGAGCATTCTTGTACAGTGACATAGAAGAAGAGGTTTACATGTCACTTCCAGGTACCAATAAAAATAATTACAAATTTGTTTGCAAACTCAATAAATCAATTTATGGCTTAAAAAAATCTCCAAAAAATTGGAATAAAAAATTTGATGCACTAATGATGAATGAATGTTATCTTAGATCAAAAAAAGATTATTGTTTATATTCAAAATGCACTGATAAGTCTAAGCTGTACTTATTGATTTATGTTGATGATGTGTTAATATTAGGAACTGACAATGCTGAAGTTGAAAATTTGAAGCAATTGTTGAATACTAATTTTCAAATGAAAGATTTAGGAACAATTTCACAATATTTAGGCATTGACATTGAACAAAATCTAGAACAGGGTTTTCCAAAATTAAGTCAAGAATCATACTTGAAAAATGTCTTAAAAAAACTCAAAATGAATGAATGTAAAAGTATTAGTACTCCTCTAGATCCTAATATTGATGTTAGAATATTTGAAGCTGATGAAAATGATTTAGAATTGCAAAAATTATGTCGTAAAATGATAGGTAGCTTAATGTATGCAGCGTTAGCAACAAGACCAGATTTATGTCAAAGCATAAGTTTACTAAGTAGATTTCAAACAAAAGCAAACACAAATTTGTATAAAGCATTGAAGAGAGTATTGAGATATATTCAGGGAACAATCGATTTCAAGTTAGTATTTCAACCGAAAGATGAAATTTTAGTAGGATATGTCGATTCAGACTGGGGTGGAGACACAACCGATAGAAAATCAACATCAGGTTATATCTTCAAAATGTTTAATTGCCCAATTTCTTGGATTAGTAGAAAGCAACAAAATGTGTCAATTTCATCCACAGAGTCTGAATATGTAGCTTTAAGTTTGGCTGTTACAGAAGCTTGTTGGCTGAAAAAGCTTATTTATGATTTTCACTTGAAAATGGAAAAACCCATAAGGATTTACGAGGATAATATAGCAGCTATATGTTTAGCTAATAATCCTGAAAATAATAAAAGAATCAAACACACAGATGTTAAATTTTACTTCATCAAAGAAAAGATATGTGAAAATATAATTGAAGATGTCATATCAGTTCAGAAAAACAATTGGCAGATATTTTCACAAAACCATTATGTAAAATTAAATTTCAGAATTTTTGTAATAAATTAGGATTATGTTGTTGAGATGTTAGGTATTTCTTTAAAGACAAAAACAGTTTTATTGAGGGGGTGTGTTGAAGACGTAGAAAACTCCAGCAATCAAACTGTTTTTCGTGAGTTAGTTCATAGATGGCGTAGTCGCCAGCCGTTCAAGGCTATTCTTTCTAGAATATTTCATTCCTGCATTGTAGAGTAAAGCGTGAAATACAGTTTTGTAGAAGTTGTAGATGAGAGATATTTTACGAATATAAAATTCGTAAAAATAAAAATCTAAGTGGTTTTTATTCAATATAAAAACAACAAAAACACCTGGGACAGTGATCTTTGATTGGAAGTCAGCATGAATGTGTGTTTCGCTTTAAATAATGGGATTAAGTGTTTTCTATCAAAACTGTAGGGGACTTCGAACGAAGCTTCATGGCTTCTGTACTAGTGTAGCAGCATATCAGCCTGATATCCTCTGCATCATATAGACATGGCTTAACAGCTCAGTGCTTGACTGCGAGTTGGTGAATCTCAGCGATTACAGTGTGTTCAGACGTGATCGTGAGTCGAGTGCAAGTTCGAAGGTTGAGGGTGGTGCAGTTCTTATCGCTGTGCGAAATGAGCTCGAACCAACTCTCTGGAGTCAATTCCAAAGTGATGCCGAGGATCTATGGGTTTCGTTTCTTGTAGACAATGCTCGTGTGCTTGTATGCTGTGTATATTTGCCGCCAGATGACTCATTAGCATATACTTTCTCCTCCTCTAAACTACATAATCTTTCGTTTCAGGATAACCAACTTGCTTTGATCTGCGGTGACTTTAACTTTAACGCGGTGGAGTGAGGCGAGTCATGGTGTCCTGGAACCATTTAATGTAGAAAATAAATATTCGACTTTGCTCGATACCTTTGCTTACCTTAATTTTAAGCAGTTTAATAATATTGCTAATGAGAATGGAAGGCTTTTGGATCTGATTTTGTGTTCCGATTTTTGTATTTCTTCCATCAATAAGAGCGCTTTTCCGATGGTATATGAAGATCCAAGTCACCCATCGATTGAGTTCATTTTAGAAATAAGATGCATAAGATATTTGAGTGCAACCATTCCGTCCCTTTTGAATTATGAGAAAGCTAACTATGATTTGATCAACTGTGCTCTTACTGCCATAGACTGGAACCGCCTTCTGCAGGGCTTGAATGTGAATGTAGCTGTAGAATTGTTTCATACCAAGTTGAAATTTATAATCAATGCTCACGTACCTTTACAAAAAAAAAACAAAAACAATTCCCATTTTATTATTCTGGAAAAACAATTCAAACAATAATAAAGAAAAATAAATGTCATAGGAAGTGGAAAATGTGCAGAAATCCTAATGACTACAACATATTCAAAGAATTGAGGGCGCGATCGAAAATGCTTATCGAGTCTGATTACAAATCATTCATCAGATCTTACGAGGAAGGCGTGCAATCGAGCCCTGGTTCTTTTTGGAATTTCGTGTCGAGAAATGGAGTGGGATCGAATCATTTGCCGTCGGAAACGCATTTTAAGTGCACGTACTGCGGCTGGCGGCGGTAGTGTCTGTCAACTATTGGCTGACCACTTCAAGTCGGTTTTTGAACCTGAGAAGTACTCATTTAATCGTGATTTAGTGGAAAGCGTTGATACCAATATCCTCAGTTCGATTCATTTATCTAGGAATGAGATACTCGAGGGTCTTCAGGAACTGAACTTGAAAAAGGGCTGTGGACCTGACCATGTACCCGCAATCTTGTTGATTAGGTCCTCGACGTCCTCAGTTGAACCACTTTATATCATATTCAACAGGTCTCTCACGGAGGGGACTTTTTCAACATTATGGAAGGAAGCTTCGGTGATAGCAATCTTCAAATGCGGCCAGAGATCGGATGTAGGGAATTACAGGCCAATCAGCAAATTATCGATGATACCGAAGTTGTTCGAAAAACTCGTCCATAAGTATCTCCTGTCTCATGTTGCTCAGCTCATATTACCAGAACAACACGGTTTCTTTCGTGGGAGATCTGTGGAAACTAATTTATCAGTATTTACTGAATATATACATGATGCACTAGACGCGCGGGAGCAGGTCGATGCTGTGTACTCCGAACTATGTGAGGCATTTGATAAAACAAGCCATAACTTACAACTTAATAGGCTTTCGGAGGTTGGTGTGAAGGGCGATCTCCTGCGCTGGTTTGATTCCTATCTCAAGGGTAGATCACAGTTTGTTTCGGTCCAGGGATTCAAGTCGTTTAAATACACTTCTTCGTCGGGTGGACACCCGACACTCAGGGATCTCACCTGGCACCACTTCTCTTTCTGATTTATATCAACCCTATACAAAAATCTTTTAAATATGCCAGATTCCTGTTGTTTGCTGATGACCTCAAGGTATATATGCGAGTACGAGAGCTCCGCGATTGTTCTTACTCCAATCTGACTTGAATAGATGCGTCGCATTCTGCCAGGAGAATGGTTTATTTTTAAATATTGAGAAGTGTTCGCAGATGATATTTACAGGCAAAAAATCCCGTATTCACTTTTCCTACCAACTAAATGGTGAGATTCTTCGGGTATCAGAACAGATAAGGGACCTTGGGTTTATTCTCGACTCTAAATTGTTGATGGACCAGCACATCGACTTCATAGCCGCGAGTGCTGGGCTTCGTGATGAGGTCCTCCTCATTTGTCCTCAAAATATTTTCGAAATCCCTCGAATATACCCGCATTATATTATTCATTTGTAGCTTCTAAACTTAATTTTTCAAGTGTCATCTGGAGGCCTCACTACAAAAAATATGTCTCTCGGATTGAGTCAGTACAGAATAGATTTTTGCGTCAACTGTGTGGTAGGTTTTCCTTTGACTATAATCATGACTATCAACTAGCTAGAAGAAGATTCTTTATTATGTCCCTCGAGGATATGAGGGCCATTTCGGATACTCTATTTCTGCTCAAAATCTTGCAGGGTCTTATACAGTGTCCTGAATTATTGTAGGAAATAGGAATAAATGTCCCAACAAGAAATTTAAGAACTGTTGAACTTTTCCACATTCTGTTCATGCGGGCGAATTTTTCCCAGAATTCTCCGATGATCAGGATATCTAGACACACCAATCAGTATTCCAACCTTTTTGATATTTCTGTAATAAAATCTGCAGCCGCAAAACGTATTTTGAAGGAGAATTTTCTTGGATGATTCATTAAGTTCTAGTTTCTAATATTGTATCGAAGCTGTATTTTTTTTTTATTAATTGGTGGATACCTTATATGAGGTTTACCCCGTTTGGATCCCAATCGTACAGAGATAAATAAATAAATAAATAAATAAGATAAGGCAGTCACAAGACCTCTTCAAATGGACCATATTTCCGAATCAAATGTACTTGTTACGAACTGATTATGGTAGGCTATCCTTGAGAGTTGCATATATGGCATCGCGGACTTTTTCATAAAACTTCCTGAGCTATACGAAATTCTAGTTGTTCATTTTTTCCTATCTATTGTAGTTTTGTCAGCGTCGTCCATAATAGCCGGACAGAAATGGACTCCTTCCGATATTTTCAATAATCATAGTCATATTTCAACCGAAATCATTAACAAATTATACATATTGTAACGGCTCAATTATCCAAATTGAAAATTTAATATGAATGACTTTGAGAGCGCCCCTGTATCTGTGCTTGATCGATGATATCGACCACCACCATGCGCATCTGCGAGCTAGTTCTACAGTTCCCGAGGATTTTATTTTCTCGTCTCGGGCAGCGTTACCTAAAAATTTTTAAGAAATAGATTCTGACTTTTAAGAAAAAAATTCATTTCTTAATCAGTTATTTATCTGTGGCGATTTATAAGAATCGGTAAGTGTCCATGTTATATTGATCAGACAAATGTTGTTCCACTTCGATTTTCATCAATTCATTTGTTTTATTATTATTATTATAATATCAACAAGAGTAGAGGTGTAAACCTATAATACTCAATCTGAATTAAAAAAAAAGCACACATGCATGAGTGAAGTGAATAACCGAAAAAAAAGAGAGTCACTACATCCTTAAGATAAATTTCTAAAAGTAGAGAATACCCAACTACAGGCGATCATAGGCATTCCTGAATGCATTCGTACTAGCAGCGTCGACCACGCTGTCGGGTAGTCGATTCCAACGATGGAATATTCTATTGGGCAAAAACCACTGTCTCTCAGATTTTCGAAATGTCTCTCTAGCAAGCTTGAACGAATGGCCACGAAGATGATTCCGATTCAAAGTGAAGAGATCTTTCATCTGATTGCCGAAATGACCATGAACGGCTCTAAAAGTGAATATCTATGTAGAAGGAATCAGTGGAAATACCGTAGGTTTTTTTCAGCTCGCCATTTTCAGCTAACACGTAGTTCTCCACATGCTTCCCAGAAATATCTAATGAATCAATTTACCTTCTAAATTATTTTAACTTGCTTTCTATTCATTAATTAATTCTTCGTTTCACAATTTCTGGATTTCTCTGACGTATTTTTTTTTTCCTCCTTTTTTATTGATTTATCTGTGGCAGTGCTTTCCTTGTGAACACATGGACATTTTTGCTTCCCTTAAATTATTATCGTTATGTGAAAGGATATTGTCAGAGATCGCAGGAGATTGTGGAACATTATCGATTCAAATATTTACAAAATTGTTTTCAACAGCTTTTTAAAAAGAGTTAGGCCCAGTTGCAGGAAAGTCCATTAAGATTTGATGTCGTATCAAAATTTAAAACTGTCATTTTTGAAGGGGAAAATGGAGGATTAAGATTTTATTGAAGTATTAAATTTTAATGGACTTTCCTGCAACTGGACGTTAGAGTTCTACATTAATTGATAAGAAGATCTATACCGAACTGCGAACATTTTCATGGTTTGAAATGGTTCTTTGAGATCATTATTCTGATTCATTTATCGAGAACCTGCTTTGTAAAAATGGAGAGATGGATTTGAAAACTTGCTGTTCACCACATTGAGAGGATTCCTTCCATCTTCCGAGATTCGATCCATCCAGCCACTACGAAAGTTTCGACGTAAAATTCCTAAGATAAGTTCCACACATATGTATAGAGATCACATGTGATTCGTGTAATTCATGTGATTCATGTAAATAATCTGACCTGTTGTTCAGTTAATATTCTTTGTTTGGCCAACCCTTGTATATATTGTATATAATAATTGTTATAAGAGTGGAATAAATCCCATCTGTTCAAATAGACTGTTATTGACCAGAGTGGAAGCATCTATCTATAAAAAAAAACAGGAAAAGGTAAGGTGGTTTCATGCTCTTTGCCAGCCGGAGCTTTTCAAAGTAACTAAAACCTTACACACTTGGCGACCAACGTCAAAAGGCCTGATTTTCTTGATGCTTCTGCTTTGCAATGGTAGTCTGAACCACTGGTAACGGATTTTCGAAATTTAAATTTCTGGATCACAGGTGATTTCTGTTTTCACCTCTTTTTACTTTTCTACCTTTTTAATCTCTTTATTTATCGTTTACATGCTCATTCACCTCTCATTTCCATTATCTTATCTTACCTTCTTCCTAACTTATCCGGAAGTGAGACTTGAAAGTAGCTTATATCTTTATCGATATGTCTATGAATCCAAACTATTTGAAGGCTCATGAGCTGACTTATGAGGTTTCTATTCGTTTGGCTGAACTAGTAGGTAAATTTGGAGCAACCTCTTCTAAAGATGAGTATAACCGAATAACGTCCAGGTTGGTTCATTATTCAGGTAGATTGTATAGATTGCAACCTTATAATGATAAAGAAGCCGAGATTAAGCAGGCCTTACAAACAGAACTTTTCGGTTTGAAATCAGATTTGGCTGATTTTGATGAGCCTCCAGCTTCATCAACTCCGATTAAGAATTGTTTACATAGTCCAAATGTAGCATTGGAAAATAAATCCCCTAGTTTATCGAAAAAAGTTCCAGTGTTGTTTGTGAAATGTGACATTCAAGTGAAGAATCTGCAGGTATCCAGATATTCCGAAGAATTGATTTTTGGAGTTTGTGGTACAAAAGTGCTGTGTCGCGGTGTAAAAATAGGGATCATCAGTATTTATAGGCCCCCAACAGGAAATTTTGAGAAATTTCTCGAAAAATTATTTGCTGTTTTACAATTTTGTAGTAGGTCAGTAGACAACTTATTCGTTTGTGGTGACATTAATGTTGACTTTCTAAAACATGACTGTAATATGAAGAAACTACTCTCTGATGTACTTATCAGCTTCGGTTTGCATGTAACATTTCAAGATGCGACGAGAATATTCACCAATATTTCCGGTAGAACATCATCCTCAAAAGTTGATTACATTTTAAGTAATATTTCTCTGGAATATTGTAAATCAAGGGTAATAGAAGCTAACCTTAGTGATCACAAAGTTTTATCAGTGGACTTAAAAATTCCAGTAGATCGTTCAAACAACCAACTGACGAATAAAAAATATATCAGAACCTTAAATGCAGATAGAATTACGAACTATATGACAAATCTCTCTGTTGTTTGCTTTGATGAAATATATAAGAGCAGTGATGTTGATTCATGTTTTCAAGTATTCGTGGATACTATTACCCTTTTGATCCACGAGAATTTTCCTGCGAGGCGCATAGTCTCCCATAGTAATAACTGGATAACACCAGAAGTTAAGCAGGCAAGTCTTCATTTGAAGAATTTACATTGGTTGCATTCTAGGTTGAAGTCTGAACAGTCTTTTGAGATGTATAGGAATTTTAAGAAATATTAAAATAATCTATTGAAAGTAACGAAATCTAACTTTTATGCAAATATAATTGAGAATTCTGTCAACAGAAATAAGAGTGTCTGGAGTATTGTAAACCAGGAAACTGGTAGGAAAAATGTGAATCCGAATGTCATGTCGCTAAATTTACATGGAAGTCTCTGTTCTGAGTCTCCTATGATAGCTACAGCCTTTGCTGAATATTTCTCTAAGATAACAACTGTAAGCCTGCAGCAACACTATGGTAGTACTATATCTCATATCTGTACAACATCTAAATTGGTGTCTCATACCTTCTACTTCTATCCAGTCACTGTGGAAGAAGTAATAAATGTTATAAATTTATTAAGTAACAAAAAGAGCACTGGTACTGACTGTATATCATCACGAATATTGAAAGTCTCGGCAGGATATGTTGCAGGTCATCTTGCTCACCTGATAAATCTGTCAATATCAACTGGCATTTTCCCATCTTCACTCAACACGAGCATTGTTATTCCTGTACATAAAAGGAATGATGTAAATGAAATATTCAACTACAGACCAATATCAATTCTTAGTTCTATTCCCAAAGTGATTGGAAAATTGGTATTAAAGCGTATGGTAGAGTATTTAGATAAATTTAATATTATCACAAGTAGCCAACATGGATTCAGAGCCGGTTGCTCAACTGAGACTGCTGCTGTTTCATTTGTTGAAAGTACTTATAGGTGGTTGGATGATGGTCTATGTGTCGCTGGTCTGTTTTTCGACCTATCCCGCGCATTCGATTGCTTGTCTATACCATTTATAATGAATAAGTTATATAACTTAGGATTCAGAAGAATTTTCTTGGAGTGGTTACATAGCTTCCTGGTGGAAAGATCAATGGTCGTCAAAGTGGGTGACTCATATTCGAGCAAATTTAATATCGATATTGGTGTCCCTCGGGGATCTGTATTAGGCCCACTCCTGTTCATATTGTTCGTTAATGATTGGCCTGAACATCTCAATCTCTATGAATTAATAAAATTGATTTTATTTGCCGATGATACATCTATTGCCATTGCATCTAAAAATATTAATGAACTTCTTTCTTGCTGCAACATACTGATAAGGGGCGTCATGGACTGGTGTAGTGCTAATGCGCTCATAGCGAATGTGGAAAAAACCAAGTTTATTTCTTTCAGTATCAGGGACACTGTTCCATTGACCCTCCAGCTGGGAGATGTCAAAATTTCTTCTTCGAAAAAAGTAAAGTTCTTGGGTGTTCATCTCGACAGTACTTTGAGATGGAGTGAACACATTGAAGTATTGAGTAAAAAGTTGAATGCATCCTATTATGCTATAAATAAATTAAAAGGGTGTTTACCATCTAAGTCAATTTTAGATGTGTACTACAGTTTGGTATACAGTCATTTACAATTCAACATCTTGTTATGGGGTGCTTCAGTTGAAGCAAATAGGATATTTTTGACCCAAAAAAGGATAGTTCGTCTGATATTCAATATCGGCCCAGTTTCCTCCTGTAGACCTCTCTTCATCAAGCATCACATTTTGACGGTCCCTTATATTTATATATACAAATGTCTGTTGTATATCAAACGTAATATTGGAAGTTTTATTGGACTGTCGAAATATCACAACTATTGTACGAGAAACTCTGGGACACTGTGTCTGCCTCAACATAGGACAACGAAATTTGAACTTTCCCCATCTTATAAGGGCATTAAAATTTTCAATAACTTACCAGATGAAATCAAGAGATTAAATGAGTTAAAATTCAAAAAAACTATCAAACGCATATTGATTGAGAAATCTTATTATAGTATAGCGGAATACTTTGCAGATGATCATTTCGCATAAATTTTGTTTGGCTTATTTTGTATGACTATTAGTGCATCATATTTATTTTGATAAGTTGTATTCATTTTCCTTTACTAGGAACTCATCTCATCTGACCTGTCCCAAACATTCTCATTTTGTAATGTCGAAGGGATTAATAAAGAATTATTATTATTATTTTTTAAGTGGGGTATTAAAAAATTATCTGGTAGGGAAGCTTTCGTTCCATTTCTCGATTTAGTTGATTCACTTAAAATTTCACGAGGTTGTACTGATCAAGACTTATTTGAGTCAGCTTCAGATTTGTTTCAATTGGACGCGTGGACGTGGTGGCACAATCATTATATCAGAAAAAGTTTCAAAAATTGGTCCGAACTAATAACAGGTTTAAAACAGACTTTTTTGCCATCTAATTACGACCGAGTTCTGATGGATGAGATTAAATCTAGGAAACAACAACTAGGACAACCAGTAACTATTTTTATAGTTTTTTGTTTTGGCTCTGAAGGAAAGACGAAACTTTCCTGTAAAAAGTGCCAAAAAAATGTACAAGCTGGTGGATCTATGGCAGCAGGTGGCCAGCAGCAAAGTTCAAATCCAATTCAGACTGCCGCAAAAAATCAAAATTCAAATCAAAACGGAAAAAACGGAACAACAAGAAAAAAATTAAGATCTCTTGATAACAATCAATTTGATCATGACTCTTGGAAAAATTGGCTTATTGCTGTTGAAAGTTTCTATAACTCAAATAATGTTCCTAAAACACCTGAAGTCGATCAGTAACAACCAGAAAAACTCTTATTGAACAATAACGTCTCTGTTCAACCCCTACTAGATAGACGTGCTCAAGACAATCGGCCTTATCTGAATGTATCTGTTGAAAATGAAAAAGTATCGGCTCTGCTTGACAGTGGCAGCAATATCTCAATTCTCGGTAGGTACCTACCGAGTTCACTGTAATAACAGGTCATTCATCTCTCATTTGGCTCAGTACGATGATAAATCCCTTACCTAGAATAGCTCGGTGGATTATGAAGTTATTTAGTCACAGGTTCAAAATTGTACATAGTGCGGGAGTACTTATGAATGTACCGGATTCTCTATCTCGAATCCCTGAGGCATTGGAAGCTGCAGTTTTGGACTTATCTATGCTCAAACCTGATAAATGGTACCGTGAAATTCTCAGCAGAGTGACGTCCAAGCCTTGCCTTTATCCCGATTTCAAAGTTGACAATAATGTCTTATACAAGCATGTCCTGTCTAAGTCCATATTATCTAATAGTTTATCTGAGTGGAAAATTGTTGTTCCCACTGCGAATAGACACCATATTTTAAAAATGTACCACGACAACCCAACTGGCCGTCATTCAAAACTTTATCCCGAATTTCGTCCTTGTACTATTGGCCAAAAATGCGCGAATCAATTTTAACTTATATCCAGAAATGAAGGATTTGTGCCTCTTGTAAATCTAGCAATTTGCCTCAAGCTGGTAGAAGAGGGAATTGTCGAAATATCGGCAGATCTTTTGGGACCTTATCCCAGATCTGAGAATGGTAATCAATACTGATATTACTGATTGGTTCACTAAATTTGTCTTAATTCAGCCTTTAGCTCTAGCAACTACCAAAGCCGTCTGTAAAATTCTTGAAAATCAAGTTTTTCTGTTATTTGGTGTACCGCAGATGATAATTGTTGATAACGGTGTACAGTTTACATCTAATGAATTCAAGGCACTAATAAAAAAATACCATGTACAAAAAATTCGGTACAACGCACGTTATTTTCTTCAGATTAATCCAACCGAAAGGTTGAATAAAACTATTACTACATCCATTAGATCATTCATTCATGAAGATCACAAAACCTGGGACGAACATATCTTCGAGATAGCTCAGGCTATTAGATTAGCCAGACATGAGGTTACAGATCTTTCACCTTCATACTTCTGTTTCTTTAGAAATGTACCCACTGATGGTGCTTTCTACGGACAAATTGCGGAAAACGCGAATAATATAGTATCTATACAAAAAGAGGTATTAGACCCCCTTTTTCAGGAAATGTTGCCTGATTTGTATGAAGATGTCCGGAAAAGAATCTATCACGCTCACAAAGTGAACGCACAACGTTACAACCTAAGGCGGAGAGATGTCAGATTTCGTGTCGGTGATAGAGTTTGGAAGAAAAATGTCCTTTCCGATGCGACAAATCAGTTTTCTGCCAAATTAGCGCCTAAGTTTGTTCCCTGTATAATTAAGAAGGTTTCATCACCGGTTGTGTATAACTTAGAAGACTTGAACGGAAATAATCTCGGGGACTTCCATGTTTCACATATTAAACTCGATATTACACTGGATGATACTGATCCATCAGATGATAACGCTGCAGATTGATCATTTCCCTTGTCTGTACCTTTGTATCTTTCCCCTATTACTCCTTCCCTGTATTGTTTTTTGGGCATTCCAAGACCTTTTTTTACATATCGTTATCTTACTTATCTTTATCTTTTCCTTTAGGTACTTCATTTAGTACCTTACTGAAAAGAATGAAAAGGGTCTGCATGCCTGTTAATTCGCTGGGGTTCATCGCTGTTATGGAATATTTAATATTTATTAATTTGAGCGTAACTGTGAATGTACTTTAGATATCTCAATTCTTAAATAAGGGATCTCTAGGATTCCGTTACTTATTTATTTTATTTATTTATTTATTTTATTTATTAATTCGGGACACAAACAGGACGAACCCAAAGCAGTGTCCACAATTCAGTGTTACAGAAAAAAAACTGAATTTTATCCACATATGAACATAAAGCCCTAAATCGAACACATAAATCGATGATTAAACAGAGAATGATATATTATTATACAAAAATTATACAAAACAGTGTGGTATACATAAGAATTCATCTGAGCGACCTCAACGAACCAGTACTACGACTGCAGTTGCAACGGCGAAAATAACCAACAAGAATGGACCGAAACCTAGAGGCAGAGTCAGAAAATATATCAATGTTAGTGACTTTAGACAGCTCATTGAATGTTTTCATTAATCTGTGAATTGGAGAGTTAAGAAAATAGTAAGTACTCGCAAAATCAGTGAAAAATGTATCCGTGTGTCGAGTGTTGTAAGAGGGAACGACCAACCTTACATAGTTGGACAAATGAGTACAATCAATTTTGTTGTTCACCAGTTTGTAAGTGAACATTGCATCAGCTATCCTTCTGCGATGCTCAAGGGGAATAAAGTTTAATTTCCGATAAACTTCGGATGTATCATTCACAAGAGGGAAAAATCGTCTCTGGAAATGTCTCACGAACCTCCTCTGAACACCCTCCAGTCTATCTATATAAATCCCATAGCGCGGATTCCACACAACAGACCCAAAACATAAGATACTGTTGACGAAGGCCAGGAAATGAGTGCGAGCGACGTCGGCACTCCGGAATTCAAATGATGTTCGAAATATGAAACCAAGCATCCGATTGGCCCTTTTCGAAATATTAAAGATATGCTGATCGAAGAGCAATTTGGAGTCCAACGTGATACTCAGATCTTTCACGGAGTTGACGTTAGAAATAGGCTCACCGAAAATTCGGTATGTTACTGGCACAGAGACGGGTTTTCTGGAAAAGGTAATAGAGCAGCATTCAGATAGGTTTAGAAGAAGCTTGTTTTCCCTGCAAAAATCAGCAAATCGATTTAAATCTTCTTGAATACGTACTGTGTCGTTAGGACAGGAAATAGAATGAAACATCTTCAGATCATCGGCATAAAGAAGAACTCTGCAAAATTTAAAACATCTAATAACGTCATTAATAAAAAGCAAAAAAAGTAATGGGCCTAAGTGGGACCCCTGAGGTACACCCGATATGATATGAACCGCTTCAGATCTGAAACCACCCAAACAAACACGCTGATGTCTATTAGTCAAATAGGACCCAAACCACCGGAGAAGACTCCCACACACACCAAACCCAGCAAGCTTAGAAATCATTATGGAGTGGTCAATTCTATCGAAAGCCTTGCTAAAGTCGGTATAGACAGCCCCAACTGAAAGTCCAGAATCCATATTCTCCAAGATATATTCCACATATAGGGACATATTAGTCTCCACTGAGCGATTTTTCATGAAACCATGTTGTTCGGTGTTCAATATATTCTTGAAATCAAAGTAAAGGAAATCCGTCACGATGCTCTCAAACAACTTACCAATCGCGCAGAGTTTAGAAATAGGTCTGTAGTTCTCAACAAGATTTTTATTCCCTGATTTGAATATAGGAGTGATACTGCTAACTTTCCATTTATAAGGGAAGCAACCATCCTTTAAAGACTTGCTGAATAAAATAAATAGAGGTTCAACAATCACATCGCAACAGTTTTTCAGGAAAGAGGAAGGAATACCATCAGGGCCAGGACTCCCATTGCGCATGGACGTGATCTTAGTGCGGATATCATCGCGCTCAATACTAAAATTAGATAAATGCAGAGGAACCCCTTCAGAAGGTTCATTATAGTTTATCGCCGAGGAAGGAAGAAAAACTGAGGAAAAATAATCAGAGAACTTAATACAAATTTCCTGCGGGCTAGTCGAGACACCACTGGGTGTATCGACAGAATCAGGCAAACAAGGAGAACCCTTCTTATTCCTCACATATCGCCAGAAAAACTTCGGATCATCCACAATGCTACCCTCCACACTCGCCAAATACTTTTTGTAATCCTGTGACATCAGATGCCTGGCTCTAGCCCTCAAAAGCCTGAATGTAGCGTAATCCAACGAGTTGGCATACATCTTCCACCGCTTATGAAATTTTTTTTTCCTTTATGGTTTTGATAGAAGCTAGGGAGTACCAAGTTGGATATTTTCTGCAGTATTTGGGATAGGAAGGGACTGAACTATCAAATATATCATCCAAAATCTCATAGAATCTATCCACAGCACTATCTAGATCTTGATAAGACAACTTGCTGGTCCAATCAATGGCACCAAGAGCTTCATTTATCGCACCAAAGTCCGCACGATTGAAAATTCGATTGCGTGAATTACCCCAAGATTTCTTATGTTGAACAGGAACATTTATATTAAACTGTAAAGTATTATGACTTGGATCTTCAGGAACTAGAGGGAATTCAGAGAGTTGAAAATCGGTTATATTGAAATTATTATTAAGAACTAAGTCAAGTGTATTGCCGGAGACATTGACAAAGCTGTTGAACTGATTCAAGCCCGATAGGGAAATGGCGTCCACGAAGGAAGCCGAACAGGGATCTCTAGCATTATTTGGGATACAGAAGGAATTTAGTGGGTTCATATTCCACTTTATTTCTGGCAAGTTGAAGTCGCCGCAGATAACAAAGGTATCGTTACAATTATTATTATTAACTATATCACAAAGCCTACTTGTAAAGGAAGTTAACGCCACCATGTCTCTCGGTGGGATGTAGGCACATCCAATGCGAACTCTAGCTTTGCTACCCCGATCAGGAACTATAGTTACCCGAATGTCTTCAGCTTCTGAGCACCAGGAGCTCTCAGAAAAACTCGTGAGATTATTCGAGACTGCCACTAGAACACCACCCCCCCTACTCTTGAGCGACGAGCCAGACCTTCTATCTCGCCGGTAGACTTTATAGGAGTTATTTAGTACCTCAGAGTCTAAGATATTATCATCGAGGCAAGTTTCCGTTAGACAAATTATATCATATTCACTCATAGATGAATTTCTATTGAGTACTGACAATTTAGATTTTGTACCACGTACATTTTGATAATATACAGAAAGACTCATGAAAAGAAAACAAAAAGCAGAAAGAAAATTAACTAACAAATACAAAACCGACTACAACTCAGAGGACTTATACGATCTTAGATAGATCCTCTTCACTAGAGACCCTAACGACCCTCGACCTATCATCCTTTCTAACGAAGATGAAACCATTGCGTGTCTAAGCAAACTTATAGTTTTTGCTGCGTGTGACCTCTTTGGTCTTTTTCATTAATATATAAATTATCAGAGATATTCTCAATCTTCAAGCCTTTGTTAGGTTGCAGTGACTGACGACGTTTGGTCTTAGATGCTCCGAGAAAATCATCCCGCTTCTGTTTCGATGTGAACTTAACCACGATAGGCTTTGGTCTAGAAATGTCAAATGTTGGTACTCTGTAAAAACTATCCACATCGGATGAGTTAATGGGACAACCAATAACCTCTGCAACCTTAGATATGATATGAGAAACGTTCTCATTGGCTTTCTCGGGAACACCACAGATCTCCAAGTTGTTGACTCTATTCTGTTGCTCCAATACCTCCATGCGCTCCTGTAAATCCTTCACGGTAGATTTCAGCTGCATATTTTCTCTGGTTATCCGCTCCATATCGACCATCATTCGATCAATCGCAGACATGCTGCGCTCAAACGAAGAGACGGAGTCACTACAGAAGTTGACGGATTCAAGAAGAGTTTCATATTTAGCAACAAGGGACTTCATTTCTGATTGAATATTCTGCAGCACGCTGAGCGAGTCTGGGGAGGCCTCCACAACATTATGCAAAGGAAAGGCGAGCGATTGCCGCTTATGCACATCTCCCCCGCTCCTGCATCCACCGCAGTTCCAAGAAACCCCAGGCATTTGAAAGCGAGGAACGTCACCTTTAGAAAGGTTCACGCATTTGGCATGAAAAAATTTCCCGCAACCACTGCATTTTAATCCCGGGGATCTAGAATAGATGCTTACCGTACATGTATCGCAATCAGGCATGGCGGAAGAAGAAGAAGGGATATAAAGGATTGGGCTATATACAGGGACACAGTCCTCACTCCACAGTGGCCCGTCTGGGAGGCTTGAAAAAACGAACAAAAATAGGCCGAGGAGAGAAAAGGGAAGACAAAAGGAAAACAGACGGATAGTGTATGTTCTCCTTTAGAATGGAATTCCCACAGCCAGATGTCCCACGAAACCGATAAGGTATTACGGAGGTGAACAAACCTCCAGTGTAGGAGAATTATAACACCAATGTTAAAAATGAGGAAGATGAACTGTATACCTACTCACAGTTTCAAACTCACTTCACGAATATAATTTAAAACGAAGTGTTTATATCATCGGGAAAACAAACTAAACGAAAGGATCAATCACCGAGACGTGCCCGACAGAACGACATTCACAATCGATCTGCCTACTTTCTTCTTACTTTCCTTATTTCTTGTATCTTTTCTTAACTGATGAATCGTGAGATTCATATTGCAAGTAACTCTTGCTGGCGCCCACTACCTATATTTCCTTTTTTGCTATCATCGATCAATCTGTAGACGTATACCTCATTTACCTAATTGCCTCAATACCTGGCAATTACTATCTCACTGCTTTTTCTGTTTTTACGTATATTGGGCCGGTAGAATTTGTGGGAGATTTTTCTCTTTTGAGTTATATCTTTTCGCAGATTCTCAGGCGGCGTGGAACACCTTACCACGTTACCTTCTCTTTTCTCGTTCAATATATCGTCCAACTCGAAATATTTTTTTGAAAGGTACACCATGCTTGGTTGGGAGGGTCACCTGTGACGACACGTCAAGCCTTTAACAACAAGACAAAAACAGAACTACCGATTTTTACCATTATCTTCATCTTAACAAGGATAAGTGTACATATATATTTACCTATCTCTATTATCAGTTGAGTGTCTTTGTTTTGTTTGTGTTGAAGTTGAGGGAATATCTTGTTTTAAAGTGTGGTGTATATTATCTTTCTCTTATCTTCATATACATCTACACATAATTGGAGCGATTGAGGATTGTACGTATTAATTTGTTACGGCAAAGGCTGTGAAATTCTCGACGTACAAGAATCAACATTTTTTTCTTTCAACTCGACTTAACTCAACATAATTTTCAATTTGAATCATTGAGTATTGTTTGCAATAATCTGTTACGGCAAGCGCTGTGATATTCTCTGCAAGCAGGGCTCAATATTCATTTCCCTTCTATCGACTCAACTGATTCATCTCACCTTATTGTTTGGAATTTAATATTTACCGGTTTTGACATTGTTGTATTCTTCATTTGTTCCTATTTCTTTTTGTTGTTATCGATGGCTCATCTCGTTAACATTCAATGTTGAATACAACATATTTTTTTCACAGAATTAGACTGAAAGTTTCCTCTACACTTCTGGTGGATGCACTTGATGAGGAGATGGATTTCCTGGGTTGTGATTGGGACTGGATAGTACACGAGGTGACCTTTGACCAAAAGCGAACGCAATGCTGCCCTTGAGAGCCTACCCAACACCCTCTCGGGCTCTCAGTCGCAGTCATGATCCACGGATTCCTGAACTCCGTCAAGTTGCGCAGATCTCTATTGGGGGTGTAAGGTTTAGTTCACTTGGATGGACGTCGAGCATTAGTTCGGCGGCAGAGTTTGGGGTGATATCCTCTGTATAAGTAAACCCTCATACCCTTCTTTCTTTGGCCCTTCAGGCATAATTACTAATAACCATGGAAATTAATTACTTTTTGTTCTATTTTGTCTCATTAAAGGGTATGCCCAAGAGGTACCTTGGTATCTCCCGTTTCACTTTACACTGTAGCGTCTTAAATGTTTTATACAGAGTTCGAATTTACACTGTACACTCATGCTGTCGTTTTCTATCATGTTATATTCAGGGTAATTTGTCTTTCACGTCGTTTCTTAGCTTCAAGGAGGAAAAAAATCTTTCGCACTGTCCCCTACAGAAATACACCTCTTTAATTTATTAAATAATATGCTTGCTCCAAATTCAACTATGTTTTCTCATGAACTTGAGAAGCTGTGTCTTATAATACTGAATAACTTTGTCTGGTCAATGTTTAGACGGAATTGTAATTTTTGGCTGTCAGTTATATAGGTATATAAAAAAAAAATCTCAATTTTCTAATTTTTTTTTCACCGGGTAAAGGGGGTGTGTAACGGCTCAATTCTCCAAATTGAAAATTTAATATGAATGACTTTGAGAGCACCCCTGTATCTGTGCTCGATCGATGATATCGACCCCCACCATGCGCACCTGCGAGCTAGTTCTACAGTTCCCGAGGATTTTCTTTTCTCGTCTCGGGCAGCGTTACCTAAACATCTTTAAGAAATAGATTTTGACTTTTCTGAATAAAATTAATTTCTTAATCAGTTATCTATCTGTGGCGATTTATAAGAATCGGTAAGTGTCCATGTTATATTGATCAGACAAATCTTGTTCCACTTCAATTTTTATCAATTCATTTGTTTTATGTAGAAGGAATCAGTGGAAATACCGTAGGTTTTTTTCAGCTCGCCATTTTCAGCTAACACGTAGTACTCCACATGCTTCCCAGAAATATCTAATGAATCAATTTACCTTCTAAATTATTTTAACCCGCTTTCTATTCATTAATTAATTTTTCGTTACACAATTTCTGGATTTCTCTGATTTATTTTTTCCCCTCCTTTTTTATTGATTTATCTGTGCCAGTGCGTTCCTTGTGAACACATGGACATTTTTGCTTCCTTTAAATTATTATCGTTATGTGAATGGATATTGTCAGAGATCGCTGGAGATTGTGGAACATTATCGATTCAAATATTTACGAAATTGTTTTCAACAGCTTTTTAGAGAGAGTTAGAGTTCTACATTAATTGATAAGAAGATCTATACCGAACTGCGAACATTTTCATGGTTTGAAATGGTTCTTTGAGATCATTATTCTGATTCATTTATCGAGAACCTGCTTTGTAAAAATGGAGAGATGGATTTGAAAACTTGCTGTTCACCACCCTTGTTCTTCCGGGTTCTTGAAACTCAGGAGCCATTTCAAAGCAGCATGGTCCGTTCTTAGTAAGAATTTCCTTCCGTACAAATAATTGTAGAAATATTCTACGGACTTGATGACTACTAAAAGTTCTCTCCTGGTCACGCAATAATTCCGTTCTGGTTTGGACAACACCTTGCTGAAGTACCCGATGACTCTTTCCTGTCCATCCTGAACTTGCGCCCCCAATGGCTGTATAACTTGCATCGGTATCGAGCACAAATTTACCTTCAGCCCTTGCGTAACTCAGAACTGGAGCTGTGACCAGAGCCTTCTTAAATTGTTCGAAAAGCGCAATCATCGGACCATATGTACTCCTGTCAATCTTCCTTCAATTTCGTCAGCGGCTTGGCAACGTTTGCAAAACCAGATACAGATCTTCTATAATAAGTGCAAAGGCCTAAGAAACTCCGAAACTCACTTTTGTCTTTCGGTATGGGCCAATCCTGCACTGCCTTGATCTTATCCGGATCAACTTTCACACCTCCCCGTGAAACTACGTGTCCTAAATATTTTTTCACTTCTGTTCGGAACAGATTACATTTTTAAGGACTTAGTTTACGGTTGGCATCACGAAGGAAAACCCCGGATAAGTTGCGTAAGTGATCTTGGAATGATTTTCCCACTACTATCACATCATCCAGACACACCGGACAAGTTTTCCAGGAGAGCCCTCTCAATATTGTCTCCATCAGACGTTCAGATGTGGCAGGAGCATTGCATAGACCTAGAGGCATAATTTTAAACTGCCACAGACCCGTTCCAATACTGAAGGCAGTCTTTTCTTTGTCTTTTGGATCCAAGCCAACCTGCCAATATCCACTCTTCAGATCCAAGGTGGAAAACCAACGTGATCCCGAGAGTGTGCCCAGGGTATCATCAATTCTTCGTAAGGGATAGCTGTCCTTTTTCGTGGCCTGATTGAGCTGCCTTTAGTCTACGCAGAATCTAGTAGTTCCATCCTTCTTCTTTACTAATACTACGGGCGATGTCCAGGGGCTATCGGTTCGTATTTGATTACACCTTCTCTCGCCATGTCTTCAATAATCCTTTCAGCTTCTTCTCTTTTTACCAAAAGAAGACGTCTAGGATGCTGTCGGATAGGTTGTGCATCACCAGTATTGATTTTATGCTGCACAACATCAGTCTTCCCTGCTTTTCCGTCTGTAGCAAAAACGTCGGAGAACGTTTGAAGCAATTTTCTCACTTCGAGTAGTTGGTATCGGTCGAGCTCTTGGCATTTTGAAGTGAGGAGGGACACCAGTTCTTCAGCATTCCTTTGCGATTTTGAGACTTCTGCAGTACTCATCCCACCCGTAATATGGTACACAGGTACACCAAGTCCAATGAAGGTATCCTTCTTCAGGATGACTGGAAACATGTTGACATTTAACAATCGGATGGAAATGCTGTCTCTTACCCTTACCAAGGTCTTCTCAAGTAATAGTCCTTTAGCTAAGGTTGTATCGTTACAGGGCTCAATTACTCTCACGCAGCCACTCCTCGTTACATCGTCACATCTACCAGTTACTATGCCTTCAGTTCGCCCTGGCAACGTGATGTCCTCGGTCAGTCGAATCCGATATATCTTGTCCTCCACATCATTGAATGGAATCTCTTCACTTCCTAGCTGAAGTACATCACTCTTCATATCCAATTGGCATCCAAGCTTCTTAACAAGGTCCAATCCTAGAATAACTTCTTCCGTGATTCCACCTACCAGATTTTCGTGGCTAACTGTTGTGTTTTCCAATTCAATAGTGGAGAAGATCGATCCATAAGTCGGTATTTCTTGTCCAGATGCAGTTCGAAGTTTGATCCTAACTGGGCGAATCTTGAATCCTTCAGCAATTTCTGGACGTACAATGGTTTTGGTCGAGCCAGTGTCTACCAGTATTTTCACACTTCTATCATTTATCTTTCCTGGGATAACTATGCTTGATAAATCCTTAGACATTATTCCTCGGATTATCACTTCGGGGGTATTTTTGGCTTGGGTCGATAATTATCTAAGCTACTACAGTTTTTTTCTTTAGGTGTTCATTAGGACATTGGTTTCAATCTATCAGACCAACCTATAGAACTGTGAAAGTTTGTCCCTGAGCCATATGATAATTTTTTCCTACTCTCCTACTCAACATATCCATATTGATTCAAATAATGACTGCACCATTTTATTTCTTTCACCAAGTTCATTAATGCTACTTTCCTACTAAACTTCTAGTCGAGACACTTCTTTTGGAAGTTCCACTAACAGTTAGCCATTATAGGATAGTGTTTTGCAGTACCTGGAATTAAACCCCTTATCCGAAAGCAAAATACCTAAGAACAAAAATTAATTGGAAGAAATTTTCTACTCATTTGTTGGGCATAAGAAGAACAAGCACCAATATGACTGCGTTATTTTAACAATGAGAAAACATCCTTGAAAAACTTTAACAAGAAAAAAGGCTGGATTTATGTTGATGAACCTTGCATACTAGGATTGTCTCATTTCCTATAGTCTCTTTATTTCACAAAGTACATGAAGGTATTGGAAAATTATTTTATATACCCAGCCTTTCTGAGTTGAAAATTGAAATAATAGATTGGTTTTCAGCACACTTCTGACAAGTTTAAAGGTACTTTTTGAAATATCATTTTTACTAAATCTATCACGAAAGACTGAATTGCTTTCCACTATCGTACTTGTTCATCAATTAGACATTGTTTATACTTATACGGTTTTCTCATATGTTTCCTAAAAATTTATCTTTACTCATTGTCTTTCCTGAATCATGATACTCAAGTAAACTTTTACATTATCCGGCAGTTTCCGTTGTCCTACTGCATTCATTTCTACAGGTTTATTCAGGTCAGATAATCATATAGCGACATTTTTTCTTCTTTTCATTTAGCTCATATGCCTTCAGTACTGAACTTCAGAACTATATTGCTGTTGGTGTACTTCAAATTCCAAACGTCTGCACTAACCGTTCTCGTATACTTCATATTATTGTGATAAATTCGATTTCATAACTCTGGATGTAAAAGGATGTTAAAAACCAACGTTTTCCCTGCGGGACATATCATTCTGCTTAAAAATGTACATCTAACCTCGTCTGTTTGTTTACACCTCACTTCAGTGACGTGAAATTTCTAATCTACGCCAATGCGCGCTAGTGTGACGTCATTGGACGCAGCCGAGTATTTCCGATCTGCACTTGCGCCTCCTTTTCTATATCTCCTTGACTTGGCATACGTTTCAAAGCAGTTTTAAACAATCGAACCAATGCTTGATGTTCATGAAGTAGTTGCAACAGATCTTGAAGAATTATTCTTTTCACATCTGCATTAATAGATTGACGTTCATCAAGTTGATCATCCACATTGCCTATGAAGTAAATTCGGAGGAATTTATGCTGTGCATCTTCAAGTAGTTGTAATGATCCAATTCGATGGTGAATCTGGCTATGGAATAGCAGAAAGGAAAGACAAAATAAGTGATTTGAAATCATTAATATTAACATTTTATTCTTACCTTGAATGTTGGATTCAATCCACGTTCTTGAATTACATCTGCTCCAAATAAAGTCATTTGGAAACACCCATTGTATTTTTTTGTGTTAGATAGTAAAAGTCTTGATTCGGATGTTTCTCCACGGAGGACAGAATTCAATGAATCAGGTGGGGGAGGCAATAATGGCAATTTCACCATTTAAACAGCACAATCCCGGAATTTATACAGCAAACCTCAATGCATCGCAATAGCAGCATCCATCAGGCCAATTACAACGGAATCGTGAGAGTTGTAGTCAATTGAACTATCATATTGAAAAGCTATTCCTTTCAAATTTCTATTTGAGTTCCTTCTCGTTCGTGGACGATTACGATTAGCTTAAAGCTGTCTCATATCCATGTGAGTAATTCGACGTAACCGTAAACCGTAAACGTAATTAAGAGAGGCACTCTTTGCTCTGGTGTTCGTGAGTCACGAAGTGGGGCCATACCTACACGGCGCTGAACCCGTGCTCTTTCTTGATTTTCTACAGAGGATAAACTCGAAATATTCCGAAGCCTAGTAGTATTGCGGCTTCGTTGAGATTAAGATGTCTAAAACACTGGTGTGTGCACTTGTCACTTTTTGCAAGCATCAACATTTCAGAAAATCGGGGATATGGGATCAGTTTCGTGGCGGCGCCACCATGTCATTTGCTTCGTTCTATCCTTGTTCTACCAAAGGAAGTCCAATGATCTCTCGTTTTATTTTGTTTTCGTTGATATATCGAATATCGATCAACGAGTTCAAAATATGAACTGGTCCATCTTGTCAGCTCTTAAGGATTATTTGTGATTTACAGTTTAATTTTCTTTGTGAAAACAAATCTGTTAATATTTCAACACTATCGAATGAGGGTTCGAAGGAGTATTTACTATTCTTCTTCAAAATAATTTCCGTTTGACAAATTGCATTCGTGAGGGGGGTAATTCAATATGATTTTAATAAAACACAGTTGACGGAAAGGGAATTTTCACTGCATCTACTCATACAGAATATTTGAAGAACAGACTCGAATAGATTTATGTATTTCTGACTCTCAATACATGTTCACAATTCACATGACGTATTTCCAATACAGTTTCTTTGAAATATTGCTGAAGTTGCCATAAAACTTAGCAATATCCGTCCCGAATGTTCGTTCATCTGATTTGGTTCTGCCTCAAATTCCAACAACACCGAATTCTTAGCTGTAGTTCTTGATTGTCCATACAGAAAAATGAACTTACTGAACGACATGTCGAATATATGAACGTTCTACACCCTTTCTCGAAACTAATACATTTTCACACACCAATAATCGCTTATAAATACAACATATTCGTAGGTCGTAGTAAAGGATTCAAATTATTTTCAAATATCAATTGACAATGCTCTGTCAAATTCTAAACAGCGCTACCTACAGTGGGAAAAACGAAACTGATCCCATATCCCCACGAAATTAAAAACAAAATCGAATCAGTGAATACACCAGAGTTTTAGACATCTTAGTTGAGATGTATTAGAACTTCTGGCACGTGGCATCATACATAAATAACACTGGAGGAAACAAAAATCGTTACAAATCAAAATAACGATGGAATTAACTGATCACTGTATGTAAAAACCACTTTAGTTTTGCAAATACAAAATAAATATAATAAACTACAAAGAACAACGCTGAAAATTCGAACTGAAGCCTGTAGTTGAACATTGACATACTATTCTCGTATTATCTATTGCTATAAGGTCTATGATAAAATGTCGTTTACTCACCTTAAATCTCTTAATTTTATAAACTGTATGAAACATTGAACTCAATCTTGAACAACTCCCACTAAAACAATTTTGTTTGGAACCCAGCACTGACCTATTTCAATTCGCTACGTCACACTAATGCAGCTTTCACAGGTTACATAAATAAACCTTGTCTTTGTCTGTGGTACTTTTACTTCTTCTTCTTCAAGTATTTCAGTACTTTCACTTCATAGAACACAATATATGACGCTAAGATGTTTTCTTCTCTTTCTTTAGTGCCGATTTATCATAAAACTCAAAGTTCGTACACATAACTATGTTTATAATTTTAAAGTATTGAATTTATGAGTTCATTTTCAATTTCTAATCACGGGCTACCACAGTTTGCTTTAGTTTAAATTCAGTACTTTTCAACCTCTCGTTATGAATTTTTCCTTAGGGTTCGGTAGAAAGACAGGTGTAATGACACCTGGACTCAGATGCGATAATATCATTAGAAAATGAAGTTCACTGAATTGATATCAAATATAATACTTTCATTAAAACGCTATCAACCGTAGCGACACCTACTGGCGTTATTCGCAAGAAGAAAAATTAATTCCTTTTTTTTTATTTCATCAAATTCTTCAGAGTTTCATTGTATTTTATGTTAACCCGGCCGTAGAAGAATCCAAAAAATCATCTTTCATAACTAGGTTTTTCAATTAATGAGATCATAATTCTAGATTTTTCACAGGATATAGGAAACGTGAATGGTCAAAAACTAAACCCAACTAATGCCGACGTTTCGCGGATATATTTCCACTTCTTCAGGGCTTTCATAACAAACAGTTCATCCAATCTTGAGTTATAAATGGTGTGATTCACAAAATGGCCGACTTAGTTTTATATGTAAAGAAGTGCTCGGCTTTCGTAGTGTTTCACGTTTGTCACCAAAAAATTCAATTAAATTGTTACATAATTATAATTTCAAAGTTCCTTTTTTCAGTTCATTGTCAGGCAACAATTTTTTCTACTTGATTTGCCCCTGACAAATTAGTGCAAGAATTTACGCAGGAGCAAATCGGTTATTTCAATTGATTTTTTTCCAGAGATTGGGAGTGAAAACCCCGAAAAATTTCAGAAAAGTTAATGAATACCGAATGAAATTTAATTTTTTTGAAATTTTGGTTACCATGTTGTCTGAATATGCAGATTTGACTAGATTTGATGGAGTATTATAATTGCATGTGAAAAAACTAGAAATACCTTGTTCTCTTTAGTTTGTTCTGCTTTTTTCGAATATTCCATCAAATTAAAGGAATTTTGATATGCAGGGTGTTATTTTTTGGGTTGACTTCATTATAAATTTTCTCTAGGCCGAACCTGAAAAAAACATTCAGATACTTTGTCAAAAATGACGGCGAAATTCATCCGAACCTAGATATCAGGGCTACGGCCCCGATATACATATAGAAAGAATGAGCATTTACAGAACGGGCCAACAGACCAATTGAGAAGAGATTGAAATAAGAACAGAAACCCATCGAAACAATCTCACAAAAGATAAATACATGAACCAATGGAGAAGCAGGATTAGGTTTTAGTGGGCCTTAAGCTCAGTGAGAAACCCCCTCAAGAAAACTTCTTTCTGAAGTTTTCCCCCCCGTTACATAGAAAAATAAAGACCTAGCAACCGAATATAAATATAAAAGCCTACAAACAGATTCTATAATGAATGATTTTTCGTAGAGAATTCATATGCGTCAAGGAATAATCCTTTTTCTTCCACAGCCGCCCTTTGCGGAATAATGAAATTATACTACCTCATTCATTATCGCAAATTTTTGTTTTGTTTTTGTTTTGGCTGTGACTAGAGTCCCGACTCGGGATCTGTGTCCAGTCCCGACTGACGAATTCAAATGACTCAATTACCAAACAAGTCTCTTGGCCTTACTCGGGATCCTTGTTCAGTACCGACAATTGTGAAAGGGTTTTGAGGTTATGTTCGCGAATCGTATAATATTATTTATGAATAGTTGCGACAAAATTCAAGGAGTGATTCCTCATCAAAAAATAGTGTGGGCTTTTTCTGAATCAAGATTGAAAAGACAGGAGAAAATACCATCATGGAATTTGAGAATGGAAGGTGTAGCAAAGTATGCAATTCGAACTAGTGAGAAAGTTGAAAATTGCTTAGTGTAAATTGATCCAGAGGAATTGCCAGACGTTATCTTTGATTCAGAAGTGAACCTCTTTCTTACGGCGATTCTTGACTAAAAAAATGTGATCGATAAAGGAAGCTGCCAAATAAATTTGTGAAATGTATGATATTTTATACGAAATAATAATACAATGCTTTTACAACATATTTATCTTCAAATACATGCACGATTGAAATATGAATCATTTTTTCTATTTGACTGGGTGTAAGCTTATGATTTGTACTGAAAATTGAGTTTTTCGCTACTCCTTTCACTGCTTAATAAGTTCCGAGTCGGGACTAGTCACAGCCTTAAATTTTTCGGAAATTAGGAGCACCTACCTTCAATGACGCCATATCCGAGACAGATCTGTGCGTCTGGATGGTTTCAAGTTGATCTAGGCACCAATCTAGTTCATCCATGGTTTCCATAGCCATTTTCATAAATGCATCATCTGAAATATATGAGAGGAATATTAATTCTTATGCATTAAATCAGCAACGCAATTAAACAAGAAACAGCGTCAGTAAGCAATAGAGGACAACATCAACGCCCCCAACGAAATTTACCTACCACTGAAAAAGCAGCCAGAAAAAATTCATGTCGATAATGCATTTCGAAATTCGAGTGACCCTAAATTCCGGGCGATAAGGAAGAGTTCTGAAGATAAATTGATTTTAACATGAGAAGATACGTTACTGAGTTTGAAGGAAAAAACCCTCCTAATAGCAATTGTCCCACTCAATACATCCAAGAAACTATCAGTCTAATTGACATTCCAAATAAGGACGTTTCACTCGAGTACCTTGAAAGGTTTTTACAGAAGGAACAATCTGGATTGAACAATTATCTACGAAATCTTGGTTCAATGAAGTTACTAGATGCATTGTCATTGACATGACATTATCACAATCGTAGAAAAGAAATAGGCTATCAAGGAACTACTCAACTGGAAATCACATGAAACTGATAGTTCACAGAACTTCTGGATCGTGCATGAAAAATCAACTACCATAATAAACGATGTCATCACAAATCCTGAAAGAATGCTACTACTTCTTAAACATATCACAACACACTTATTCCCTAAAGAACAGGAGAATACAGACGACATAACCAAATATTTATAGATCACATTCCTTCCAATAAGTATGTATTGTACGGTTTTAAGGGTTAATCAAATTGTCTTCTTTATTGATGTCTAATTAATTTGCCCAACAAATACAATATTTATGTTCAAAGACTAACTCCTATTTGCTTACACAGTCACTAATTTACTCCAACTAATTTGCAATTTGGATTAACTCTTCACTTGACACTATTCAGAACACGCACTGCCCTAGGGTCCACCGTTCATTACTTTTATACCAATCCCTGTTCAAGAATGTTTAAGCAGCGTCCAGAACTATCGCAACGTTTTGAGCAAAGACTTACGTATTCTGGGTATTCGGACGTCACACTGTCCCATCCTTGGGACGTTCGGAGCCCAGGACCAGGGTCTCACCCGGGTTGGTGTGTGCAGCACTCCTGTTGTTCGAAATAGCATTTCACAATCCTCTCCATGTGACCGCTCGGGTTGAAACTGCATACCAGTATCTTCGAACCCGTTCTATTGAATATAACCTGCAGCATGTTTTGAACGATTCTCCAGTTGAGTTGATCCAGATCACGCTCGCACGTAGTCGTCACTAACTATCTCCATTCCGGTCTTACACGTGAACTTCAGATCACAAGGCAACCTAATTTCACGACCAAATATAATAAAGGGTTTTCTCAACAATAACTCTGTTTCGTAAATCAAAATAAAACAATGAATTCAAATGACAATGCCTCAAATCAATTGGTCCATCGCTACCAGTATTATATCCATCTTCGGTCTTTGGAAATGAGCCAGCAATATAGATGGCGTCTCGTTCCAGAGAACTGCCTACGTTATACTGCTTAATTGGTGCACTAAAATTTCCCCTCAGGCCGTTCGATGATGCACATTATCTGCATTCCCAGCATCAATCCTGGATGTCTTCCTCGCAGTTGACCCCGTAAAAACGCCAACTAATCATTTCTAGCGATTTCTTGATACCGAAGTGCCCACCAGAATTTCCGTCATGTAGTTTCCCTAATACGTCTGACACTCAACTCTTGGGAATTATCTGTTGATTTCTGAATGCGGTACCCTCGTCATTCTCGGTACACCTCTACAGTGGTCCATCCTTCAAAATGATTAAAAAACTCTGTGCGCCAGGATTGAAATGATCCACTTCTTCACATCTCTACGTCTCTGCCCTTTTTCCTTTCAGTAAAGAAACATCTTTAATTCTGGATCACCTTCTTGGTACTGCATTAGGGATTGCGTTAGCCAATTCGAATCCACGATGATTTTTCTCAAACAGAATTCCTTATCATCTATTTAACTGAAATATGAGGAGTCGTGTCTTTCCTAAATATCACTGGTTAAATGTTTCATGTTCACATCTCTTGAATAGAATTTTCATACTTCCAATTCTCAAGACTTCATTCCACATATTCATGCTTGATGATTGCGGCATATCGTAGCCGCGTAGCCGTGATCGGTCTCACCTTATTCTGTCCCCTGTGCGAAGCTTGTTTGGCAACTTCAAATTCTAGTGCACGGGACTTTATCCAAAGTCCAAGGTCGAGCCAATCTCAGCGTCCACTGAGTCTTCATATCTCTCGAGCTATCGACGAAGGTCTGGACAGCGAGAAATTATAGGAAGCTATCCGGTCCTGTAGGATAGGCCTGTCTGAATAACCTCGCCATGTCTCCTTCGGATTCCAGCAAAGTTTCTACGATCTTCTGATGACGACTCGTGATCTTGACGTTATACACTTGTTGAAGGCATGCATCACCATATCTCATCTGCAGTTTATTTATCGAAGCTTCGTGATTTCCTTGTTGACATGACATCTCCCTTCCAACCACTGGCATTGGCTGCTGCTTCAAATTGCTTTTGCTCCAAGCTGATTTTCCAACAGAAATTGGAGGTTGGATCTTCATTCGCCCTGGTTCACCCCAGGTAGATAGAACAATATTTGCCGGATTTCCAGCTCAATCGCTACTCCAGGCATTTCACATGTCCTCCAAATTTTTCTTGCATTTCGGCTTCTATATCACCTAATCTTTCTTTCACGTTTCCAACTCTGTCTTCAACATTTCTGCTCTTTGTGCAGAACACAATCTGTGTATAACGAACATCTATTTTATTACGAGACCCAATTCAAGGGGGACCTGGCGCCACCCGCGCTCAGGACATTGGCATACCCTCGACTATGTGATCGTGAGAAGGAAAGATCTGAAAGAGGTGTTGGTCACTAAACCCAGAGCAGATCTGGAGTGCTGGACTGATCATGGGCTGGTAATCTCGAGAATGAAAATCTCAATGCGCCCAAAATACCAACGCAAGCCGAAGTATCCAAGAGAGCGCCTTCAAATATCCAAACTACAAAACCCTTCTACAAAGGACAGATTCACAGCTGCCGTCAAAGATAGCCTAACACCATCGGATTATAACGACGACATTGAGACTCATTGGCTCCGTTTCAAGTCATCCCTTACAAATACAGCGAAAGAAATACTGGGCACAGAACGCTCCCGAAAATCCCCAGACTGGTTTGCCGACAGCGAAACTCATATCGCACCCCTTTTGGACGCAAAACACAAAGCGATGAAAACCGCAATTAACAAGCCTGGCGATGTTGCAGCCCAAATAGGTTTCATAAACATAAAACGCGAGGTCCGTCAAGAAATAAGAAAAATCAAGGACAGCTGGTGGAAAGAAAAAGCTAGGGAAATACAAGCTTACGCCGATAACCATGACTACAGGCGTTTTTTCGAAGCTATTAAAACTGTTTACGGTCCAAGCAGAAAAGCTAGCTTTCCTATAAGAGATGCTCATGGAGCTATTTTAACTGATGATAGAAAAATTCTCGAAAGATGGAAGGAGCATTACTCACAGGTCTTGAATCAAAATAACGACTCGGATTTATCCATTTTAGACCTGCTTCCCGCGTATAGTCCGATGACATCGCTTGATGACGAAATTTCAATGTCGGAAATCATAAGCGCGATTAAAAATATGAAAAATGATAAGTCACCTGGTCTAGACGGCATTCCGGCGGAGATATTCAAAGCCTTGGATGAGGACATTGTCGATAGTCTCCTAATACTATTCCGCAAGATCTGGGAACAACAATTACAGGGGCATATCGTTGCTTAATGTGGCCGGTAACATTCTCTCGAAGATTATGGCTAATCGTCTGGTTCCACTCTTAGAGAAGCTTTTACCTGAATCCCAGTGCGGCTTTCGACCAAATCGAGGTACGGTGGACCTAATTTTTACACTGCGACAGCTACAAGAAAAGGCCCGTGAACAACAATCAAGGATTTATACAGCCTTCATCGATTTAAGCAAGGCATTCGACTCGGTGAATCGGAGAGCGCTCTGGAAAATCATGGCACGTCTAGGAGTACCCGAAAAATTCCTAGCAGTGTGTAAAAGCATTCATACCAACAACACCGCTAGAATACAGCATAATGGCTCTACAACCGACCATTTCTCAACCAACTCTGGAATAAAACAAGGCTGCGTATTAGCGCCTTTACTGTTCAATATTTTCGCCATAGCTGTATCGATAGTTGCTGACATGAGCATGCCCGTAAGAGGTGTTGGGATAAGATTCAGATTTGATGGAGGCCTGTTTAACCTGAAGCGCCTCAGAGCAAAAACCCGTACCAAGTTTATCACGGAACTTCAATATGCAGACGACTGTTCACTCATCGCTAGCAGCTCAGAGGATCTACAGATAATGATGGACACCTATAAACATGTATACGAAGCTTTAGGCCTTAGACTCAATATTGACAAGACCAAAATCCTGGTAAGTCCGCCAGAAAGCCTTCAAACAGATATCAGCCTGGACAATGAAACTCTAGAACAGGTCGAGCAGTTCAAATACTTGGGAAGCTTCATAAATACTAGGGCTAACCTTGACACGGAAATACACAACCGTATCAATTCGGCATCACGGGCATTCTGGAAGCTGAAGGACAGAGTGTTCCAAAATCAAGACCTCAATCTGAAGACCAAGACAGCTGTTTACAGAGCAGTGGTCCTCCCAACGCTTCTTTACGGAAGCGAAAGCTGGACTCCCTACAGGCGACATATTAAACAGCTTGAACAGACGCAGCAACGTCATCTAAGACAGATAATGCACATCAGATGGTTCCACAAAGTTTCGAATGCAGAAGTCTTGCAGCGCGCGAGTTGTACAACAATTGAGACTCAAGTAACGAGGGCCCGACTCAGATGGAGCGGCCACATTCTGAGGATGCGAACTCACTGAGGGAGCCCGGAAACCAGGAGGCCAGTATAAGCGGTTTGAGGATACACTGCATCAATCCCTAAAATCAGTTAATGCTAATCATAACTGGAAACAACTAGCGTTAGACAGGTCACAGTGGAGGTCTTTGGTCCACAGTTATTATGGAGAATCGAGAAGGATACAGCGGCGGCCAGATCTGGTTGGAGACTATCCATGCCCTGAGTGTGGAAGGATCTGCAGGTCACGGTTGGTTCTCTTTAGTCACAGGAGGGCACACAGTCGCAACTAGCACTAAGAAGTTACAAGTCTTTTCGAATTTTTTTTTTTTTCTGTCCTTCTTCTTTTTGTAGATTTATTCCCGGTAACGGGATACAGCAATGAATGATGAATCAACATTTCCAATCTTTCCTTTCATGTTTTCTATTCTTTTGTCCAGCTCAGAGTAATTGTTCCTCAACTCATATCCTATAGTATATGTCACTTTATATCCAAAATTATCTTATACTTAAACTAATAAATAACAAATTAACTAAGACACTCTTGTTTATTTCCACTCGTCCGTCGCTTTCACTGTGACCTGTACTGTACTACTAACTGACTTTATTTTTTTTTTTATGTGGCAGGGGGAAAATCTGCAAGACAGACGAACACACCCTGTCCTGAGGGGGAACAAGTTTGGGGATTCTCACTCTCCTGAGCTCGAGACCCACTAAAAAACCTAAACTGCTTCTTCATAGGTTCCGGGCATTTTGCCTATTAACCAGTTGACTCTCATGGTTTCTGGACTTTCAAACGATCATAGTCGTGTTGATAGTTGTATGCTGCCTATATCTTTTTTAGGTTAAGCTCTCCTTTGGTTACATTTAAATCCTTAACTGATCTCTCGGTCTTCGGTGGTAGGTTCTCGACCTTCTAGCTTCTTATATTGGATCGTAGTCGACTAATCTTCGTTGTTCCTCATTTGGATGCTGTTTGGCTTTGTCGAATATCCTTTCCGCCTTTCTCTTCATAAATTCTGTAACTGGTTCCCATTCCAAGTCCTTGTTGATTTGTTTGTAGATCCATCGCCATTCTAAGGAGTTTATTCTCAGTGGCCTGTATTCTCTTGATGTGGGTCTTGGCTGCGAAGCCCCATGCCGCCGATCCATATGTGAGTTGTGGTCGCGCGATAGTTTTAATCATCGTCAACTTGATGTTCTTATTCATATGACCTCTTCTGCCTATGAGTAGTTCATCTATGGTTTCCTGCATGTATGATCGTCGATGTCTGAATGCTATTTCTTTGTCATCTGCGTACAAGGTGAGCATATTTCTAGCATTCTTCGGGATATCATGAACGTATATTACGTAAAGCAGAGGTCCAAGTACCGATCCTTGAGGCACTCCCGCTTCCAATTGTCTGGTTTGAGAGGTTGCTCCATCTATCTTCACATAAAAGTTTCTACTTCTCAGATAGTTCCTTATAATCTTGCACAGCTTGGTCGAATATCCCGCTTTTTTCATCTTGTAGATCAGGCCTTCGTGCCATACTCTATCAAAAGGTCTCTCGATATCCATCAGAATCCTGTTTGGTCTGTACTCCTTCGGTGACGTATTCTATGAGCCGTAGCAATTGGAGCTCAGTCGAATGTTCTCGTCGAAATCCAAATTGTTCGGGTGGAATTATCTTCAACATTTCTGTTTCCTCATTCAGCCTTTTAGTGATAACCCTCTCGACGGTTTTTCCTAGTGCTGATAGTAGACTGATTGGTCTTTACTTTTGAGGAAATTTCCGTTCCTTTCCAGGCTTCTTGAAAACTATCATTTCTGCAGTTTTTCAACCTTTTTGGGTGGTATTCGGTCCTCATCACTCCGTTTGTTATATTCGTCAAGGCTGCTATTCCTTTTCTAGGCAATTTCTTCAACATATAATTCGTTATCCTTCTCCAGGCGCTTTCCTGTTTTTCAATTTCATTATGATCTCTTTGATCTCTGTTGGTGAAGCGGTTTTGGAATGATTTCGGTTTCCGGTGATTCCATCATCAGTTTTTCGTTTGCCTCCACTTCTTCTTCTTCTGGATCTTCATTGTCATCATCATTTCTGTAGTTTATTCTGGCTTCTCTCTCAATTGAGTCGGCAAGAGCCTCGGCTTTTTCAAGTCTCGTTTGCTCCATGCAGTGGAGGTATAACTGTCCGTTCTCGTCGTAGGCGTTTTTGCATTTTCCAAGCCGA
Source organism: Coccinella septempunctata (assembly GCF_907165205.1). NCBI lineage: Eukaryota > Metazoa > Arthropoda > Insecta > Coleoptera > Coccinellidae > Coccinella > Coccinella septempunctata. The sequence continues at coordinate 10,986,016 of NC_058193.1, read as the reverse complement.
GTGATCTATTGTATTCAGTTCCCTTAATATCTGGTGCCATCTGTTATTACGCAGTTCTGTAAAAGCATTTTTCAATATCTGACTATGCTTATTCAGTTTCTTCTTGTCTTCTTCTCTTTTTATTGTTCTGTAGATTTTTCTGAGTCTTCTGTTCTCTTTATAAGATGTGCTGAGAAAAGTGTGTAAGGTGTTATTGCCGTGAATTGGATATTACGTCAAGAAGTTTGAAAGTTTAAGGCAAGTCACTTGTAGCATTATTAGTCCTTACGTAGTGCATACCTGAGGGCTATTTACCGCTTTCTTTAGCCTTTGGACTGGCTGAGAATACTTAACTACCGTTTAAACTTGATCTAGTGATCGTAGACTGTGTAGAGTGCCAGCTTCCGCTTCCGTTATTCGATTGCCGTTGGGTATTTATGGTGATTATTTGGTTAATATTGCCGACTTCCGACCGATCAAGTTACAGGTTGACAGCTTCTTCCGACCTGCTGTTCGACTCGCAGCCATTTTGAGGGTCACAGAGAGAGAGAAGGAGAGAGACAGAGAGACAGCACTGCAATTGGATTGAGAACAGCCACGGTACCGATTTCCGCCGACAGAGAGAATGACTTGCCAGGATTTCAAAAGTTAACCGTAATTACCGTCTATTTCCACCGTACTCCTGTGGAGTGACCGTACACAATTTTAACAGTATTTACCGTCTATTTCAACCGTATTTTCCTGGAGAGACCGTATTTCATCAGCCGCCCCCACACCCACACCGAACAGGCCGCAGGTTGACATCAACATTTGTAATAACTTGCACATTTCTGTATATAATTTAATCCAATAGGAATAAAGGACTGAACGTTTATTTTGTTGCCAGTTATTTGTCCAGTGAGAGTTAGTTCCTTAAATCAGTTAGAGCTAGATTTTCGTCAGAAGAGGTAGGTACTCTTTTTGAACGATTAAAAACCGTCAGAAAGCAGAAACCAAGAAGACGTTACCACCCTAGTTTTCACTGCTACCCTTCTCCACTGATCATTCAAGTCTACCCGGGCTCTCCAATTCTTTGGAGATTCTGTGAGAGACGTGGTGTTCCACTGATTGCCCCACTGGCTCCCGAGCAAAGTTAAGGAGCGTCCAGGGTGAAAGAAAAAGCCCATCACAAAGTTCCTTTATATCCCTTGGCGTATCTCCATGTGAATGTTTCGAAATTGGTTTCCTTTTTCTCTTGGTGCTTTCTTGATAGGCTTCTTTTATTTGAATTTCCAATTTTTTAACTGCTTCATCTAATTCATCCCGGGTGTTTATTTTGGGAATTTCCGTAATTTTCTCCTGAAGTAAACTCTTATATTTCTCCCAGTCTGTGCGATCTTTGGTTTGTTTCTCTTCTTCGTTTCTTGGGCCATGTCCCATTATGAATTCTATGGGATTGTGGTCTGAAGTTCTGTCTTCTATTGTATCAATGCTGAGTTCTTCAGTGATGTCCTTCATTACGACAATGTCCAGTACATCGGGTAGTCCATTTACTCTTGGTATGTAGGTGGTTATATCAGATCCTATCACAACTGCATTAAGTTTTTCAGCATAAATCTTCATTCTTCTCCCGTTGGTATTTTCCACCGTACTGTTCCATTCCTGCGATTTGCAGTTATAATTTTCGGGTGTCTTCCTTCTAGTAGCATTTTTTGATCCTCTTACAGCATGTTCTTATCCGGTGATTTATAAGTTGACATAATCTTCACTTGTCCTCGATTGCTATTCACAATAATCGATATTGCTTCTGCTTCTTGACTATTGAATATTTGGTCGAAATGGTGATCCATATTCCTTCTTGCCAGTATAGCAACGCCACCTGTGCAGTTAGGTCTATCATTTCTGTAAATATCGTAATTGGGAAATGCTATCCGAACGTTGGGGTTAAGTCATAGCTAAAGAGCTATGACCACCTGGTCTCTCCCTTCAATCAGTTCTTCAAAGTCTGGTCTGTGGGCTCCCAATCCTTCGACATTTCAAGAGACGATTATGAGATTGTTCTTTATTATTATTATTATTATTAATTTCCAAAAAGAGTAGGGATTATACCCATAAACTCAAAAATACAAAATAAAAATGGAATGCTCCAATACATAAACTAGATAACTCGCACGTATGTTCACAGTCACTTGAAAAGTCATTTGAAAAATCACTTGAAAAGTCAATTCTGGTTCTGAATGAGCAGATCGAGTCGGTTTTTGAACGTGTTCACCGAGTTGGCACCAACCACACTATGTGGAAGACGATTCCATCCATCGAAAACTCTATTGGAGAGAAACACTTGACGCTGTGTAGTCCTAAAATTCTCCTTGGCCAGTTTGAAGGCATGGCCGCGGAGTTGTGTGCTACTTCTTCTATAGATGTGATCGAGATTCACGCCAAAAAGCCCATGCAATGCTCGATACGTCACAATAAGATCTCCTCTATCTCGTCGATCTCCAAAGGTTTGGAGATTCATCAGTCTCAAACGAGCGTGATAGTCAGGCCTTATCTTCCCAAAAGGAATCCTTGTGTTCCAACGCTGCACAGACTCAAGAAGAAGTTGATCGCTCTTAAGAGAAGGACACCACACTGGTCCAGCATACTCCATCAAAGGGCGCACATAGCTGCAATAAAGTGTCCTACAAGTTTCCAAGCTGCAGCCCCTAAAGGATCTCTGTATCATGTAGGTCATCTGTCTGGCTTTTGCTGCAACAGCCGCCACGTGGCGGGACCAGCTCAGATCATTAGAAACTATGACGCCCAGATCATTATAGTGGTCAACGGGGCTCAAGCGTCGTATCAGCCATTAAATATTCTTAATAATTTGCTGCATCTTCTTCTCAATCTCTTCTTCCAGATTCTGCATCATCGTGTTCAGGAGGTTTTTCGCGAACTCATCCAGTTCCTCAGTGATTCCAGAAATTCCTTTCCTGGTTTCGGCTTTTTTTGGGGTTTTTGCCTTTTTCGTCTTTTTCTGTGGTTTCTTCGCCTCTTTGACTGCTCTAGTTGCAGTTTCCTGGGGTTTCTTCACTTCCGTAGAGTTTTGGACTGGCTTCGGAGTATTTTATGTTGGCCTCGAGCTGGTTTGGTTCGATCTTCGAGATCTCTTGGTCTTTTTAGTGGCCAATTTCCATTCACTAGATCCCTAGTAGCTGGCTGGATGTCCTTGCTCTCCACCGAGAACACAAGAAGAATTCCGCTCCTCGTTCTCCCTGGTGATCGTGCACTCCTTAATGCTGTGATTTTCCGAGCATTTCACTCACCTCCATGAAAAAGTGCACTTACTTTTGGCATGTCCATATCGCTGACAACGATAACATTGTCCGGGACCGGTTGACCTTCTCCTAGGTTCAACAACACAGTTCATGTTGTAGAGCCTTCTCACCTCGAAGATACCCTTATTCTAGGTTTTAACCAGCAATAAGGGCATCGGGCTCTTTGTTACTATATATTTGAGGTCATCCTTATGATCTCAGCATCGACTAACTGTCCTATTTCTCCGCTGGGCTTATAAAGGCGCCGGAAACATTCTGGCGGTTTCACGCCTCCAGGGCTGGATTGGTTACACTGTCCCCTCCGAATGTTCTGCCCCAGAACACATTACGTGAGTTTTTCCGAGGACCGTGGCGAAACTTGCAATCCTCACCAATCCTACTGTAGTCTTTTTGATGGAAATAGCACTCCACAGTTTTTCAAGGCTTCTTGGATTGCTTCGGGTTAAAATTACCTACTAAGATCCGTATACTAGTCTCCTGAAATACCACCTCCAGCATGCTTCGCACAACCCGCCAATTGAGCTGGTCCAGTCCAGAACCGAGCATGGGAATAGCTAATTTCCCAGCTAATTGAAGGTCTTCATTCAAGCTATGCAGTGCCATCCATAGATTCTGATAGGTTGGCTTCTGATGTTGATTGGTGACTAGGTGATAAATGAACTGACCTTCAGCCCTCAATTTCAAAGCTTTTCCGATTCTTGGCTGCTGTCGCAATAATTCTTTCTGATGTCCAAATTTGTTTATGAATACTCTTGCTGCGCCTTTGCTCATACCAAGGTCGTTCGCTACACAATGAGCGATAGAGTATTCCTCAGAAACTAAAAGAAGTCTCGATGTACTTCCTGTGTGACGCCGAACCGCGCAACGCGTGTCTCACCATAGCAATCTATAAGCCTCTGGTAATCGCTGCTACCTTGCATCGGAGCTTCCAGAAGATGTACCTCTTCTTCGTCCTGCGCGTACGGGGCTAACCGGTTGAAATGGACAACCTTCGGTTTTCCTCTGGGGGGCTTCCTTATCCTGTAAACTAAATAATTTATCCACTTGATAACTTCATACGGTCCCTCCCACTGTCTCTCGGAAAAAAACCAATCCTCCTTTGTGGATTATGCAACCACATCAGATCTCCAGCGGTGAATCCACTTTCACTTGCTTGCTACATTTGATTGCGCACCTTGTCATAAATGTAATCCAGCTTGTATCTTAATTAACTGACGTAGTCCTCCCCAGCTACGTCTTCTCCAGGCTTACAGCCAAACACCAGGTAGCAAGGCAGCCTTACTTCTCGGCTGAACATAATACTGGATGGAGTTTCCTTGGTAGATTTTTGAACCGAAAATCTATATGCCATGGTGAATATATTCATATATATTCATCCCAGTCCCGATGGTGATCAGAAACTACTTTGGCTAGATGTTTTTCCACGGTCCGATTCATTCGTTCGACCTTGTCGTCTGATTGTGGATGAAGAGTCCTTGATTCGTGAATCCCCAATTTCCTGCATACTTCTTGGAATAATGTCGACTCAAAATTTCGGCCATGATCTTAATGCAGTTCTAGGGGTATTCCAAATCTGCAGAAGAATTTATCAGCTACCGTACTTGCCTCTTGATTAGGAATACTGTACGCTTTCACCCATTTTGTGAAATAGTCTATCGCTACCAAAATGTACTGGTTTTTATGGTCTGTTTCAGGAAAAGTGCCAGCGATGTCGTTAGCTGCTCGTTCCATGGGGAATCCGCCTTGATATTGCTTCATTGGTGCATTTCCTTCACCATAAGGTCTGTTAGCAGCAGCACAAGCTTTGCATCTTCTACACCAATCTCCAACGTCCTTCTCACAATTTAGCCAATAAAATCGCTGCCTGACTTTTTCCAACGTCTTAGTTATCCCGAGTATGGTCAGAATGATCCATCTCCATTCACCCAACGTTTCAGAAGACCTCCATCAATCTTCAACGTTTTCCATTGTGCCCAATACGACTTTATATTCTGGCTCAGTCAGACTTCTTCCCAAGTAAATCGTCTGAAACTCTTCCGTACAAATATTTGTGGAAATGTTCTTCGGACTTGGTAACTGCTAAAAGTTCTCTCCTGGTCACGCGATAATTCCGTTCTGGTTTTGACAACACCTTGCTGAAGTACCCGATGACTCTTTCCTGAAAATCATGAACTCGCGGTAAAATGCCTTCAATGGCTGTATTACAGGCATCGATGTCGAGCACAAATTTATCTTCAGCCCTTGCGTAACTCAGAAGTGGAGCTGTGACCAGAGCCTTCTTCAATTGTTCGAAAGCTTCAGCGCAATCATCGGACCATATGAACTCTAGCCCATCTCCCGTCTATTTCGTCAGAGGCTTGGCAACGTTGGCAAACCCAGATACAAATCTTCTATAATAAGTGCAAAGGCCTGAGAAACTTCGCAACGCACTTTGGTCTTTCGGTGTAGGCTATTCCTGAACTGCCTTGATCTTGTTTGGGTCAACTTTCACACCTCCACGTGAAACTACGTGTCCTAAATATTTCACTTCTTTTCGAAACAGATTAAATTTTTTAGGACTTGGCTTGGTTGTGTAAGCGATATTGGAATGATTTTCCCACTACTATCATATCATACACCAGATACACCAGGCAAGTTTTCCAGGAAAGCCCTCTCAATATGGTCTCCATCAGACGTTCAAATGTGGCAGGATCACTGCATAGACCGAAAAGCATAACTTGAAACTGCCACATACCTGTTCCAATACTGAAGTCAGTTTTTTCTTTGTCTTTTGGGTTCAAGCCAACCTGCCAATATCCACTCTTCAGATCCGAGGTGGAAAACCAACGTGATCCCGAGAGTGTGTCCAGGGTATCATCAATTCTCAGTAATGGAAGCCCTTTTTCGTGCCCTGATTGAGCTGCCTATAGTCTACTCAGAATCTAATGGATCCATACTTCTTCTTCACTAATAGTACAGCCGATGTCCAGGGGCTATCGGACAGTTCGATTACACCTTCTCTCGCCATGTCTTCAATAATTGGTCTCGACGAGTACAGCATATATAGAAAAGATAGAGACAACACTAATAACGAAAAACAAAGAGGCGGTGGGGTCTTTATAGCCGTAAAGAGGGATATTTCTTCTCGTCAAATATTTTTTGGTTGCTGTAACATTGAGTAGTTGTTTGTGATGATTAATATTGCATCGAAGTCTTTTTTGTTCTTTAATGTTCATATTCCAACGAATTCAGCAGCATCTCAATATGTTACACATTGTGACGATCTTGAAAGCATTTTAGAGCAGTACACTTCTACCCAATTTATCTTCTGTGGGGACTATAACATACCTGGGGCTAGTTGGGACTGGGATATGTTTTGTGTTGGTAAGGGACCTTCTAACCAGGGAATCGTTGGATCAACTATGGCTACTCTGGGTCTATATCAGATGAATACGTGAAAAACGTTACATGATGTTTCTTTGGATCTCATATTTTCATCTCAGTCCGTTATAAAAACAGAAGAAGCAAACGATATTATTCTTCCTTGCGATTTGCACCACCTTTACTTTGCTGTTTTCAGTTGAGCATTTGTTGAGGTTTCAAAGTCGGTTCACACCTTTTATGATTTCAAAAATGCCGATTATGAAGTTGAGGTTGACCGGTCAACCTTGCAAACATACCAGGATATCGAGGTTTGTACCGAGAGGTTTTACTGAAAAAATTTAAAATGTTTTTACTTTTCCATGTTGGTTTTCCACTGAGCTGAGAAAGTTAATCTATGAAAAAAAAAACGAATTCATAAAGATATAAACAAACCGGTAGTGTTGTCGATCATTTAACGTTCACAAAACTGAGGGGGCGAATGTAAGGTCAAACTGATAGATGTTATAGAAAATATGTCGAATCGGTCGAACTTGAGATTTCTACTAAACCTAAATATTTCTGGAAGTTTGTAAATGATTATAAAGCTCAGAAGGGATTTCCCAAATCAATGTATTCGCGAGAGGAAACGGCGAATGATGATGCGCGCATTGCATATTCTAAATAGTTAGAAAATACTTTCTAAAATATATAGAAAGTCAAAGCTTGATAAATCGCGAATAATACGTTACGAGGACACTGTCGATATTCAAGGTTGTCATTTTTATGGGGATGAAGTTCCGAGTATTCTCAACACACTTCCAGAAAAGAATGATTGTGGACACGATCGGATTTCCGCACTGTTCCTAAAGAAGTGCAGATGCTTTTTGTCGGCCCCTTTAAATTTTTTATTTAATTTATTGTTAAGTTAGGGGAGATATTCAAGTCACTGCTATGTTTCATAGACTTTATCCTATCAGCATTCAGCGGGAGATCACAGGTGGATGCAGTCTACACAGACTTTGCTAAAGCTTTTGATAAGGTGCCTCATTGGTTCATAGCTGAGCTCAAAGCATTAGGCTTAAGGTCACCACTCCTAGAGTGGATTTCGGATCGTTTGGTTGGGTTAACACAATTCGTTAGGATTTCTGATGTTTTATCTGAAGGTTTGAAATGGGTTCGAGAGTCCCACAGGGTTCACGTTTGTCGCTAATTTTATTTTTGTGCTTCATCAATGACATAAAAACCGTTATAAGATTCTGTTACTTTCTGCTGTTTGCGGATGATATGAAATTGTTTCGGGTAATAAGATCACTGACTGATTGCATGTTGCTTCAGAGGGATATCGAAAACGTTGTCGAATGGTGTGTTCAGAATGAATTGGAGATTAATGTGAATAAGGGTCAAACGATTCTATTTTTCCGAGCTAACTCGATGATCATGTTCGATTATTCAGTGAACGCATGTATATTAAAATCGGTCAACACGGTGAAGAATCTTGGAGTACTGCTAGATACTAATCTGAGTTCTACAGAGCACATTAACTATGTATCATCAAAAGCATTGAGAATGCTTGGTTTTATCAGAAGACAAATGCAGGACTTCAATATATCTTCCATAAAGACAATGTATAAGGGTTGGGATAAAGTATGGCACCAAATTAATATATTTAAAACGGAACGGACGGTAATTATTTCTTCTTTTTATGGATTTTCATAAAGAATACGTCATGAAGAGCAGAAAGAGTTATTCAATACAAAGTATTTCGTTTTATTTCTCACTATTGCTACAAATAACAACGATTTATTTATTTGAATGGGTTTTTTCTCCAATGTACAAAAAGACTGAATTTCTTCTTTTTACAGATAATTTTCACATGGAAACCGATATGGACAGATCCGAAACAAGGTGCACTTTCAGAATCTGCAGAAATATACAGGGTGTCCCATTTAAATAAAAAAAAGTTTTGTCATTTCCAGTTACACCGGAAGTGTCTCATTAAGGAAAATATGCTCATCAGATGCATTGTGGTCCATTACACTCAGCTGCCAAATTTCAAAAATATCGCCCGTCTTGTTTTGAAGATATTTATTTGGTGCCAAACTTTATCCTAACCCTGTATAGCACATGTGGGAAGCATTGTTGAGTATTCATGTGTTATATGGTCACCTCAATATGCTATACATATACAGGCCATTGAAAGGGTCCAGAACAGATATTTGAAGTGGATAGGATACAGGTGGGGATTAACCTCTGATTCTATTCGTTATGAGAACATTCGAAACAAATTATCTCTTACATCCCTTAGAACGAGGTCTCAGAACTTGGGAACAATTTAACATAAAGTTTAACAGAACCAATTACTCGATGAACAATCCTCTCGATAGAGCGTTACGAGCTGCTGGTTCGGTGGAGATAAAACTTTTTCATGTTTCAAGCTTTCAATTGAAAAATTATTTCAGAACTCCTGATGTTTTCCACTAATTTATTTTTGTTTAATCATTTTTATATTTATTATTATTGATATTTGTTTATTTTAATTATTGGTTTACATATAAGTTTGTAAAATGGCTTGTCCGTAGATGAATAAATAAATAAATAAATAAATAATCCTTTCAGCTTCTTCTCTTTTGCCACAGGAATAGGTAGTCGGATAGGTTGTACATCACCAGTATTGATTTTATGCTGCACAAATCGGTATTTCCTGATCTTCCGTCAGTGGCAAGAACGTCGAAGAATGTTTGAACCAATTTTCTCACTTCGAGTAGTTGTTATCGGTCGAGCTCTTGACACTTTGCAGTGAGGAGGGATACCAGTTCTTCAGAATTCCTTAGTGTCTTTGAGGCTTGTGCACTACTTATCCCAACCGAAATATGGTACACTGGTACACCATATCCAATCAAGGTATTCTTCTTCAGAGTGACTGGAAACATGTTGACATTCAGCAATCGGATTGGAATACTGTCTCTCACCCTTACCAAGGTCTTCCGAAGTAATACTCCTTAAGCAAAGGTTGTATCGTCACAGGGCTCAATTATTCTCAGACAGCCACTCCTCGTTACATCGTTACATCTACCCCAGTCACTATGCCTTCAGTTCGTCCTGGCAACGTGTGTTCCTCGACCAGTCGAATCCGATGTATCTTGTCATCCACATCATTGAATGGAATTTCTTTACTTCGTAGCCGAAGTACATCTCTCTTCATATCCAATTGGCGATCAAGATTCTTAACAAGGTCTAATCCCAGAATAACTTTTTCCGTGATTCCAGCTACCAGAACTTCATGGCTAACTGTTGTAATTTCCAATTCAATAGTGGAGACCATCCATAAGTCGGTATTTCTTGTCCAGGCGCAGTTCGAAGTTTGATTTTAACTGGGCGAAATTTGAATCTTTCAGCAATTTCTGGACGCACAATGGTTTTGGTCGAGCCAGTGCCTACCTGTAGTTTCACATTTTGATCATTCATCTTTCTGGGGATAACTATGCTTGATAAATCCTTAGACATTATTTCTCAGATTATCAATTCGGGGGCATTTTTGGCTTGGGTCGATTTATGCCCCTTATTACCGACCACTTTCAGTTTTCCTGCTGTGGCTATTTATTCCAATTCTGGGCAGTTTCGCTGGAAGTGCCCACTTTTGTTGTAGTTTCAGCACACAGCATCTTTCTTCCTAACCTATGATATTCTGCGGTTTTCTTCTCTGGAAATGTCTTCAATAGATCGGTCTGTTTCTTGGACTGATTTTACACGAAGATGTCCTTTATGCGACGCTTGCTTCGCTGCCTCAATTTCGAAAACCCGGGCTAAGGCATCATCTATGGTTCTAGGGCGTGCTAGTCTCAGGGCTTGTTGTATTTCACTATCCTTGATCCCATCCAAGAATGTCTATCTGGAGCAGATGGATAAGCCAGCCTGACTAATCTCGCCACATCAGCTTCAAACTCCTGGATTTTACCCTGTTTTCGGCACTCGGTTCTTTATTTGTACATGATAAACTTGTTGTAGATGAGCATCGCCATATGTCATCTGAAGTTTCGATCTCAGAAGTTCGTAACAGGCTTGTTGACTCTCCGGAATCGTTTGCAGAATGTTGAGTGCCTCTCCTCTTAGAGCTATTATTAATGCCGTGGCTTTTTCGTTGTCGTTCCAATTGTTTGCCGGCGCAGCAGATTCAAACTGTTTTCGATACTTATGTCGCCCAGGTTATCTGTCCATCAAAAGTTGGACGCTTGATCTTCATTCTGCAACTTCGCTTTCGCTGTGCTATAAGGTGATGAATATCTGTTCCGTTTGACATTCTTTTCAAGGAATCTATCAATTTTTAATGATGTTAAATTATTCCTGCCTTTTCTTCAAAATTTTCCATTAACGACATCATAAATTTTGTCAAACATTTCATCAACTCTTTCAAAATTTTCTCAAATTTTTCACTCACCATATCTAATCTCTCGTCCATTTATTCAAATTTTTCAGTTATGGTTTCCAGTTTCTTATCCAATTTGTAAGTTGAGTCACCACATCGTTACACTTTTCTTTGATTTGGTTCATTTTCCCATTCAATTTTTCTTCCATTCGTCCATTTAATTTTCTAGAATTTTCTTTCATTTGGACCATTTGTTCATTGAACTTCCCGTAAATTTTCTCATTTAACTTGAACGAGTAGTCGTTCATTTTCTCATTTAATTTTCGAGAATTTTCTTTCATTCTTTCGTTCAGGTTACTCAAAAAGTCCATTACCGCTTGAGTCTCCATCGCGTTCTGTAGTCTTGTGGTCACTGGCATGAAATCCAAATAAACGAAATTATTTGTTTGATTCGAGCGATGTTGAACCTCACACGTGATATCAATGTAACGTTTTCTTCACTTTATCAAAACGTCCGACTGATTTAGATTATTTATTTACACTTATACTAAAACTAATAACTAACAAACTGACTATGGTGTCTTTCCATTTTCAACCTCATTTGTTCAAAGTCTTGTTCGCAAAATTCCTTACTCGTCTGGTCTATATTCCCTGCTTGCAATCTCGCTATCGGTATTCAGAATTCAAGTGACACTACAGTTTAGTTTACCCAACACCTGACACCAATGTTCTCAGGGTTAATTAAATTGTTTTCTTCCTTACTTTTTTATTTACACAACTACTACACTAATTTATGTACAGGGACTAAGTCACGGAGTCAAATTTACTTTCACTACTTTGCACTTTGCAAGACTTCGATACGTCCCTATTATAATTTTCCAGCAGCGTCCAGAGCAATCGTGATGTTTCGAGAGGCGGCATTACAATATATTGAATTGATGGGAAATATTTCAATGAAAGACAGAAACATCTAGAGGATCACGAATAATTAGGAGTTCTAGATTCTGATTCACAGGGTGTTTTTCAAATTTGAATAGAAATTAAAATTGCTCCATCTCCTGAATGGAATCACCGCTTTAAACGAAATTTTTTCTCTCGTGTCGACATTCAACATCCTTTTCATCTTTTCATGAGAGACCGGTTTCAGAGAAATTAATAGTCAGTTTTTAGGTGCAACTTCAACACCCCGTATCTTGGAAAACGAGGCATTTGCGGACAAAAGTTATATAGAATCATGTCATTATTTTTTTTCATGTGGATTTATCTACTGAAGTTTGTCGCACTTATTCACTAACACCCTGTGTAATGAGACGGTAGTTTTCAAACCTACCCCCTCATTTTAGAATACTCCTTTTAGTTTCATGTTTAAGTAATTTTATTTTGAATTAATTTTGGAGAGAAATATTTTCAGTTTCCAACTCAGGATTCCGACATCGTTCGGAATTGTAAACATTCCACACCGTTTTTATTCCGTTTTCAGTTCTGAAAAACGATGTCGCACCGTATAAAACATCCTGAATTAAGAATTATAATAATAATAATAATATATAATCACTTCTTCAAAAGAAGTCATATGATAATAATAATAATAATATATAATATAATCTTTAATTCCTTATCATCTTCACAAATACGGAAATGAAAAGAATAGTGTCAAAACAACAACAAAAAAGTAAATTATTGGTTCATGAATTAGAACTGAATTCTCCCAAAGAATTTGGCTCCAAGTAGAGGAGATATTTGAATAAACCGTTTTTTGAAACATGAAATATTGAGTTTATATTCCCTGGAAGAGAATTGTACAACTTCAAACATCTATATTCTGCCTGCTTCTGAGATGTTGTCAGGCGATGCTTAGGATAGATAAAGTCACCATTTCTTATATCGTAGAAAGTTCTTGTCTTTTCATGCTTCACAAATAGAGCTTGGTTTTTCAAGATGAAAAGGGTAAATTTGGAAGATAAACGTGTTTTTTGTTCGCTAGCACAGATAAGTAAAAATTGGAACGTGTTCATCGAAGCAAATTTTACCGAATTCCGACAGTCGGGGCACATCTGATTTCCGCACCCCTGCTGTGGGTATAAAATAGATGTTCAACCGCAGCCACTTCACTCACGATTAACTTGCTTTTCACTTACGATTAATTCACCTGCTGTTCACTTACTTTTCACTTCCGATTAATCGCCTCACCTTAGACTATAGTGACGTCCGCCGTAGTAAATTAGCGTTCTGCCCTTGAATTTTATAAGAAGATTTCTTTTGAGTTTCGTTTTCACCGTTCAGAATATAATTTTTTTTTTCTCTTCAAGGTATTGGGTGATATTTTTTTGTTTTTCTGGGAATTAACGAGTGCAAGTGGCCAACCGAAACCATAGCTAAGACGACACTCCGCCATTTTTTTCTCTTTTGTATCATTGGATCTTTAGATTCCACTCCTACTGCTGAAGCACCCCGCTGGCGTGGATACTCAGGGGGTGCGGAAAGCACTTTGGAGTGGCGAAAAACTTCCTCCATCCCTGACCACCCCGGGTTCAGTTCCACTCCTACTGCGGAAGCACCCCGCTGGCGTGGATACTCAGGGGGTGCGGAAAGCACTTTGGAGTGGCTGACTTTCTGTCCTCCCTCGTTTGACCAACGCTCACCACTGCTGTTATCCAAAAACGCCGCTGGCGTGGATACTCAGGGTGAGAGGAACGCATCTAGGGGTGAGCTGTTGAGAATCTGTGCCGTTTTGTTTCATCCCCTAACTTAGGTGGAGTCCAATACCTGTCCGTTAAGTGTACGTCTTAGGTTCTGGCTGGCGAACACGTCCGTATACCCCGTATAACGTTTGAGATCGGATTCTGTTTCTATCTCTACCTATCACATAAATTTAAAGAGTTCTTTGAAGTTTGCGAAATCGTCTTTCATGATTTCTTCGATATCTGCGTAAACTGACTGCTCTCACGTCACGTGAGCTCACGTGTTCTCATAGGGAGTCACGTCAAGTCAAATAAATGTGGTTCAAAGTTGGTCCATATATTTTAAAGAGTAATCAACTAGAGCCACACTGATGGTACCAGTGTACTTCAACGCATGACATCACTTCAAAGGATTCCGCACGTGATATAACATGAGCTCACGTGACGTTATAGCAATCTGTTTCCGCCTTGAAACTCATTTATTCAGTTCACCAAATAATATTGCATAGCACCATCTAGGTTGCCGAGGACTGATTTTTATTCTTGATAGTGTTCGAAATTCGTACATTATTTCAAATTATTCATTCCTATATTCATTTCCGATGGAAAATTCCATTAGAATTTGAATTGATGAGCAACCAACTGGATCACGGCACCTAACGAAATCTGCGGACTGGAAGGAAAACGGTGCAACAACCGAGGACTTCGCGAATCCATTTGTGACCAAATAAGGAAATGTTATTTTTTGTGTTATGGTACGATTTAGTATATAAGCATGGATTGTACTTAATAAATCATCATTCACTTATTGTCTGATCTATTACCTCACCGGCAACTGTGGAGTAAGGACATCCCTTGAACGTTCTGAGTCAAGAAGCCAAGATTCTCAAGCAATTCTAATAAATATCGATTGAAATTTATTCTGGGGGGATTCTGTATTTCCTTAATCTTTTTAGGGTTTTCATTCGCAATCTTTGAAATAAAATCAATTAAAAAACGAAATAAACGATTTGCTGCTGCGTTAATGCTTGCACTTATTCGTCAGTAGAAAATCAACTATAAAAAATTGTTGCCTGACAATGAACTGAAAATAACGAACTGAAATTGTAATTTCATATTTTAACGTTTCGCAGTCCATATCAGACTCCTTCATCAGACGAAATTCAATTTTCGAAAATCTTCTGAATTGTATCTTTTGTTTGACATTAACTGTCAATACAATATAAAATTATAATTTCAGTTCTTAATTTTCAGTTCATTGTCAAGCAACAATTTTTTCTAGTTGATTTGCTCCTGAAAAATTTGTGCAAGAATTTACGCAGGAGCAAATCGTTTATTTCATTTTTTAATTGATTTTGTTTCAGAGATTGGGGGTGAAAACCCTAAAAAGATTAAGGAAATTCTAATAAAGTATCGACAGAGAACAATATAATGTGAGAGTCTTATTGGTTTTATTGGTCAATGTATAAAATTAGTTTTCAAAACCTCTTTATTGTCTATGCACCAAGCTTTCGGCAGATAATTCTGCCTTCTTCAGGGTCCTAAAATGGTAACAATGGTAAATAAGATATTCTGGGAATAGATCGTGAAAGGACCTACTCCAGTCGTGTGAGGTATTATACCCAATAATGCTAAATGTACCATTCATGTCGTCTTTTTTCGAGAAACTAATAATGCCATCAACTGCATTCCTCTATCTTTTGTTTTTGAGTTATAGTCCAAAATTAAAATTTGGGCGATTTCAACTTTGGTCATTATCTGCGTTTCTGTTTGTGCTAGGACGTTGAAATGAAGACATAATACAGACACTTTTTGATAGCAATTCAGTGGCGTACTGTACGAAACGTACAATAAATATCCAATATTAGATATATCAAAAATTCATAAACTCAATTCAACCTAATATTTCCATTCGAAATTATGTAGATCATCCGCTCTTTCATAATTGTTATTTCCTGTGTAAGTAGGCCAGGTGAAACAAAGGATTGCAATAGTTTGTTTTAATATCTAACATTCCTTAATCCAACTGCAGCAATTTTGCAAGTAAAGAAAAATGTACTGAATATGCAAAATGTAAGTCGATTTCGATTATGTGGTACAATTTTACTATATATAGTTTGTTAGATTAGGAAATAAAGGTTCATTATCAAGTGATCCGCATTGTCAATCTCAATCCTCGAGTCCCTAAGTTTTCACAACCCAGAACTCTTAGAACTTGAGGTACAATTGAGATACCACCCCAACATTGGTCCTTCGAGCCGGATCCAACATTGGTCCTTCGAGCCTACAATCAACCACCAGGGACTTTGGAATACATCCACTGAAACCAACCCAACATTGGTTCTTCGAGCCTACAATCAACCACCAGGAACTTTGGAATACATCCACTGAACCCACATCAAAAAGCAGTCATCGGACTTACAATCCTTTGACTCAACCACCAGGAAAATACATCCACTGGGCACACAACAAGAAACAGTCATCGGACTTACAACCCTTTGGCTCAACCACCAGGGACTTTGGAATACATCCACTGAATCCACATCAAGAAGCAGTCAACGGACTCGACCATCAGGGACTTTGGAATACATCCACTGAACCCACATCAAGAAGCAGTCATCGGACTTACAACCCTTTGACTCAACCACCAGGTAAATACATCCACTAGACACACATCAAGAAGCAGTCATCGGACTTACAACCCTTTGACTCAACCACCAGGGAAATACATCCACTGGGCACACAACAAGAAACAGTCATCGGACTTAAAACCCTTTGGCTCAACCACCAGGGACTTTGGAATACATCCACTGAATCCACATCAAGAAGCAGTCAACGGACTCAACCATCAGGGACTTTGGAATACATCCACTGAACCCACATCAAGAAGCAGTCAACAATCAACCACAAGGAACTTTGGAATACATCCACTGAACCCACATCAAGAAGCAGTCAACGGACTCAACCACCAGGGACTTTGGAATACATCCACTGAACCCACATCAAGAAGCAGTCAACGGACTCAACCACCAGGGACTTTGGAATACATCCACTGAACCCACATCAAGAAGCAGTCAACGGACTCTACTACCAGGGACTTTGGAAAACACCCACTGTATCCACGATCCACAAGAAATAAACTACCCACATAATATCCAGCCACTGAATCCATCAGCCAGCAACACAAAGATAAAAAAAAAGATGGAAAACCTCATCGCCGAGCAACTCAAAACGGCCGAAACCATAAAAAGGGCTCACACCAATATCAAAAAAGATTCACCATCGAGAAAAAACGAAGAGAACTGCGGCACGAAGAAGGCACAATTGGATGAAGAATGGGACAACTTTGACCGAGAGTTTGACGAAATTCATCAAAAACTGCCTAATATTATGGAGTACTGCAGGGGACTCCTGAAACCAGAAAATCGCGGATCCAGCGCATCTCTGGAAGCAGAGAAACTACAGAAGAGTGAAAAAGCCCTTCTCAAGTTTACACAGCAGCCATATTTTCGAAATGACATTGAGCTGATCATCAAAACAGGAAAGGTGAAGAAGTCCAGCCACCTGAAAATTCTTAACCCATATATAGATCACGAAGGCTTACTCAGAGTAAATGGGAGAATACATAGTGCAACCCTGAAATATAGCCAAAGACATCCAATTATACTACCCACAAGGAGCTACATTACAAACCTCATAATAAGAAACACTCACTTCGGATGGATTATTAGCAGAACCACATCATCGAGTCCACAACTTCGTGTAGCAAGCTTGATCACGAATTTGAATGAGAATTCACAACTCACAAAATTCTGGAACATCGAAGAAGCAGAAAATTCCGAGGAAACAACAAACGACGATTCTTTCGTCGAAGAATTTTACTCCAACACCTTTTGACGGGACGAGCACGGTTATACTGTGAAACTTCCATTCAAGAAAAGTACAACTCATCTAGGAGAATCGAAGCAGAGGGCACTGGCACGACTATTTCAATTGGAAAACAAGCTGGATAAAGATGAAAAGCTCAGCCCTATGTATAAAGAATTCATGCAGGAATACATTGCGCTAGGTCATATAAAAATTGCTAGCTCAAATAATTCAGCGAAGAGGTATTATATTCCACATCAACCTGTATTGAAAGAAGAACGTCATACGACAAAGCTAAGAGTCGTATTCGATGCAAGCGCAAAGACAAGTACCGGACTCAGCCTAAACGACATTCTTCACACAGGGCCTAAACTGCAGCAGGATCTCAGAGATATTCTGATAAGATGGCGGAAACACAAAATAGCCATAACAGCTGACATCGAGATAATGTATAGGCAGGTGAAATTGGACAGAGAGAACCAGCCATTACACTCTATACTCTGGAGAAACACCAAAGATGAGCCAATTGAAACCCACGAATAAACCACTGTAACCTACGGTACAGCACCAGCAGCTTACCTGGCCATAAGAACAATGAGGCAACTAGCTACAGATGAAGAGAAAAACCACCCCCTTGTGGCTGAAATAGTGCTACGACATATACAAAAATAAGTTATTGACCTACTCAAAAAGGGAGGATTCAATATAGGAAAGTGGAAATATAACGTACTGACCGAAAGCAAATCCACCGTCACGCTGGATGACAAAAATGGACCAACCAAGACGCTCGGTATAACATTGACTCCCAGAGAAGATAATATTCAGTATCTAATAAAACGAAACTCCGAACATCGGTTAACAAAAAGAAAAATCTTATCAGAAATCGCCACAATCTTCGATCCTCTTGGATTATTATCTCCAGTCATTATACAGGCGAAACTGATAATGCAAGAAATATGGAAAACCAACACATCTTGGGATGAACCACCACCAGAGCACATCAGGAACACCTGGAAAAACTTCAGAAACGAGCTTTCAAAATTAGAAGAAATTCAAGTTCAACGCTGGATTCACCTACAGCGTGGACGACCCTTGGAAATACATGGATTCTCAGATGCATCCCTGAAAGCATATGGCGCTGCAGTATACATAAAAACAACAGACACAAATGGGAACACCTACGTGGGACTCCTGGCTTCCAAATCAAAAGTAGCACCACTAAAAAATACAAAGACAATCCCGCAGTTAGAACTCTGCGCAGCCCTTCTTCTAGCCAAACTCATCAAACGCTGCGTTACGGCCCTGAATCACAACAATTCAAAAATATTCACCTGGTCCGACTCTCAAGTAGTAATATCATGGATAAACGCTGACGGTGGAAAGTGGAAAATGTTTGTCGCAAACAGAGTTCGAGAAATCCCTAACCTGCTAGGTCAAGGTCACTGGTACTACTACCGTTGGAAACAATATAACTTGCATTCAACGATAAACTTTTTTACTTATTGTTAACTTTTTGAAATATAGGAAACAACAACAAGCACCAACTGATGCACACGCGAGCAATAGACCAGTTCATCCTGAAGAGATCGAGCTGCAGCCAATATACAATGATCCCAGACCAGGCAGCCATCTCCAGGGATGACAACCACCAACAAAGACATCAAGACCCCAACCATATCACCATGGCCGCCGGGAATATGTACGAAACGTACAATAAATATCCAAAATTAGATATATCAAAAATTCATAAACTCAATTCAACCAAATATTTCCATTCGAAATTATTTAGATCATCCGCTCTTTCATAATTGTTATTTCCTGTGTAAGTAGGCCAGGTGAAACAAAGGATTGCAATAGTTTGTTTTAATATCTAACACTCCTTAATCCAACTGCAGCAATTTTGCAAGTAAAGAAAAATGTACTGAATATGCAAAATGTAAGTCGATTTCGATTATGTGGTCTTGACGTCATTGTACAATTTTACTATATATAGTTTGTTAGATTAGGAAATAATAATAATAATAATAATAATTTATTGCCACAATAGACCAGACCTCATATTGCTCAATAAGGATGAGGACACAGCACTTTTCATCGATGTGGCGATTCCAAATAATAACAATCTTCTAGATAGGCACACTGAAAAAATTTCAAAGTACAGAGATCTCGAGGAGCAAACCAGGAGACAGTGGAAGCTGAAAGATGTCAAGACCATCCCTATTGTCATATCATCTACAGGCCTGATACCGAAGAAACTACTAGAGAACTTGAGGAAACTTCAGCTGGACGAAAATATCTATAGAGTGATGCAGAAGGCGGTACTGCTGGGAACGGCGAGAACTGTACGCAAGTACATGGGAAATTCAGAGGAACACCGTCTGCTCCGACAGGAAGTGCGGACGGAGCAGGAATCCAACCTACAGCAGGGAGCCGAGAAGCGACCCGAACCCGACCAACACCACGAGCCCGAAAACCTGGAAAGGGCTCCAACAGAGCTTAATCCTTTTGATATCTGAGATATCTGGGATAAGTGAATTTTCCTCTGGAGAGGAGTGTGAAAGCCGCAAGGCTAAAGTCATAATTTATTGATCCCTTAAGACATAACAGAATATGTATGAGACAAGTCAAGAATACAAAAATTAAACCTATCGATATAAAATTAAACCTATTGATAAAAAAATTTACTATCTAACCAAGAAACTATCATCAGCCAAATATTCTTTGACACTATAGTAACATTTCAACATCAATTCATCCTTAACCAATTTTTTGAACTCCTTTTTTCCCAAGGATTTCACAACTGCTGGTAGATGATTATACAGGATAATTGCCCGGTAACCGGGAGATGTTTCGAATTTAGCAGTTGCATGAGAAGGAATACACAGTGTATCCGAATTTCTTGTTGAATAACCATGAAAGTCAGATAATTTAATCATTAAGTGTTCATTCTCTTTCACAAAAAGTAAACATTTATAAATAAATAAGCCACTCAGGGTAAAAATTTGATGTTTTCTAAAAATAGGCCTACATTAATCAAGAGAATTCAAGTTGAAAATTAAACGAATTATTCTTTTTTGGACAACAAATACTCTATTGGACTCTACAGAATTGCCCCAAAGCAAAACATTATAACATAAAGTACTGTACACCAGACTATAATAAATACTCATCAAAGAATTGAAAGGAAGCGAATCCTTCACCCTGCCAATTGCATAAAATGAGCTACCCAACTTCTTGCAGACTTCATCAACCTGCCGAACCCATCTAAGTGAGCAGTCCAAGTGAACTCCCAGAAATTTAACAGACTCACTAGATTTTATCTGCTTTCCCAAACATTCAACTGTAAGTTGATCCCCGGTTGAGTTTCTTACACGGAAGTATAAACATTCCGTTTTATCTAAATTAAGTATCAGACCATTAGAGCGACACCAATTCTCAAACCTACTAATTAGCTCATTACAGAACGCCATGAGCCTCTCAGGACTCTGTGCGGAGACAGCGATAGATGTGTCATCAGCGAATAAAATCAAATTCACTAGTAAACCGGGAATGATATGCTCCGGTAGATCATTTATGAAGAGAAGAAACAATAGCGGTCCCAAAACAGAGCCCTGTGGTACCCCCAAAAACACTTTAGCCTTATAAGATGAAAAATTTCCAATTTTTACATTTAAAGTACGATCAACAATGAAACTCCTGATCCATTCCAAAAAAACCCCACGAAAACCCAGGTTGTAGAGCTTACTCTCCAAGAATTCCGGCGATAGCACATCAAATGCACGTGTAAGGTCGAAAAAGGGACCTGCAACATAATGACCTTCATCTAATTTCTTATAAACGAAGTCAACAAATGAAAAAGCCGCTGTTTCAGTGGACCTACCCTGACGAAAGCCGTGTTGGCAGCTTGTTATGATTTTGAACCGACTCAGAAATGACATCATTCTATGGTATACGATTTTCTCGAAAATCTTAGAGAACACGCTAAGAATCGAAATGGGACGATAGTTTGCAATATTGCAAGGATCGTTTTTTTCAATAGAGGAATGACTGAAGCCGATTTAAGAAATGAAGGAAATTTGCCAGTGTTAATGGATAAATTTATAATATGTGCGAAATGATCAGCAACGACGTTCACAATGGCTTTCAATACCTCAACAGAAATGTTATCTACACCAGTACTTTTTATGTTTTTTAAAGATAAGACCGTGTCAATGACCTCCTCTCCAACTACTGGGAAGAAAAAAAAGGTATTCGATGATAATAGAGATATAGTACATGCAAGTGAAGGTGCACTACCAAAATGATTTCTCAAACTTTTTTGTGCAATAGAGCAAAAATACTCAGCAAACAAATCAACAATCTCAGAGGGATCGGAATATAGTTTTCCATCTTGTTTGAGCGAGATGCTCTGTCGAGAAATTTTTTTCCGTCCTGTTTCCCTATTCACAATATCCCATACAGTTTTGTTCTTATTAGATGAACTATTTAACATATCCCGATAATAATTCATCTTAGTTTCTTTGAGTAATTTCCTGAAATCAATTTTAGCCCTCCTATAAATTTCACAAGAATTTTGATTGTTCAAATTTTTTTTCAACCATCCTAAATTTTTTAACATTCTGCTGGCTTCAATGACCTCCCCATTAATCCAATTATTATTGTTGTTAACCTTAAAATTAGATTGCCTCATAGCGCATGTTTTCTCTAAACAGTAATTAACAATATTGAAAAATTCTGTAAAACAATCATCAATAGTCGTATACGAATACATACGATCAAAAGATACATTTGATATATAATTAAACAAATTAGTCAGTGACTGGGGCGTTACACTTCTGGTTGACGCCTGATGATAATTAAATTCAATATTAATATGTTTCTTCAATAGATATTCCAGAACAAAAACTTTGTGATCACCAAAGTGGCCCTCAAATACCTTAGTTTTACATTCCAAACTTGCATTAGTAAGAATGTAGTCTATTTTAGATGAAGATGTTACATTGTTAACATTGGTGAAAACTCTAGTAGGTTCTCGAGAGGTGACCCTCAAATCAAAACAACACAATAGATCATCAAGTAGATGCTTACGAGTACATGTATTATTCAAATAGTTAACGTTCAGGTCGCCACAAAGAAACAAAACATCGGCCGTCCCAATGCAGCGCTGTATTCGACATTCTATCGAGAAAGAGAGTAAAATCACTGTCGGGAACCCTATAAGCACTTATAACACATAACTTTACGTCCGGTAGAACAATAGTCACACCGCAGAACTCAAATTGCTTTTTCACTGAGAACTTTGAGATGCCAATATCTTTCACTTGAAGACTAGCACTTGCTTACATAACAACACCCCCATGTTCGTCACTTTCACGACAAAACGAGGCTACCTGGGCATATCCGGGAATAGACATATATTGAAGTTTTTCGCTATTGCACCAGTGCTCCACCACACTAGCAATCAAAGGGCGTTCAATCTCGAACATAAGCTCCAGATCGTTCAATTTGTTTGATAAGCACTGAACGTTGACATGAAGGATTTTAAATGGTCGAGAGTCTTCTATTTTTCGGGAATTTTCTTTCGACTTGGGAAGAAATAATGAACACTTGCATTATTTGGCCAATTTGCAGGATCTTTGACTTTATCAAGTTCGCTGTGTGGTACAAGAACCTTGAAGGATGCATAGACCTCAGGGTAACGTGACTTGAGAAGTTCACATTTCACATAGGTGAATTTTTTCGAAAGAAAGTTTTCAAGATCAGTTACAGAAGAAGTTGGATTCAGCCTAGATACATGAAAGGCTTTTAATTTTTCAACGCCTTGAACAGCAGGTGAATCAGTGCACTTTCCAACCACTATGGCCTGACTTGACTTCCTGTTAGTTTTTCTGGTTTTGACGGGTTTCCATTCACCATCGGTGTTATACTCCGAATGATCATTGACGGCAATTTTGTTATCCAATATCCTTGATTGAGCTTTATGAACTGCTTCATTAACCTGATCGATTGTAAACAGTTTATGTTTACGCTGGTTCGGTTTAATAACAGTGCGACCGGCATTAGACACTGGATCAGCTCTTCCATCACATTTATAGCCGGCGCAGGATCAACAGTTTCGGCACTCGCATAACCACCCGGTCCTAAGACCCCAGGCGCCGGAGGAGCGACAGTTGCGGCACACGCATAGCTACGAGGATCCAAAACATCAGGAATCTCACCGGTGCCGGTGTTTACAGTTATCTTATCAGATTTGATAATTTTTTCGTTACGAGTTTGAGTAATCACATTTTCACATTTATTACATACTCGAGAATCATTTTCCAATCTTAATATTTTGTATATTACTATAACGAGTACAATTAGTAGGTTATATGGAAGAATAATAAGAGATCTGGTAGAAGCAGAATACCAAAACCAGGAAGAGGAGGAACAATGTGGCTTTCGAGCGGGCAGATCCTGCACCGACAACGTATTCTGTCTGAAACAAATTATTGAGAAAAGATCAGAAAGAAACAGGGCAACGCATCTGATGTTTGTAGATCTGCAGAAAGCATACGATAACATTCCTCTCGTGAAACTATGGGAAGTGATTCAGGAGACCAATATAAACCACACACTTGTTCAAGCTATCAAAAATATATATGATCATATGGTAGCATGCGTGAAGATAGGAAATAAACTATTAATGCCATTCACAGTCAACAAGGGTTTACGCCAGGGTTGCTGCATTTCTCCTACGCTTTTCAAGGTGTATGTAGCGAAAGCACTGTCAATGTGGAAAAGAAAATGCAGGGGTATGGGTATAGAAATCAATGAGGATACCTGCATATACACTCTTCAGTTCGCCGACGACCAAGTTATATGTGCAAATGAAAAAGAAGACCTGGAATATATGGCGAGAAAACTTCAAGAAGAATATGGAAGGTGGGGTCTCCAGATGAATATAGAAAAAACACAATACCTATGCGTCGGCGAAGAGACCACAGATCTTGAATTGGAAAATAAACAAACTGTTAAAAAATGCGAAAGCTATAAATACCTAGGTGTCATTTTTGATACAGAGGGGACAGATGACGCCGAAGTCAAGTCAAGAATTATTAAGACTAAACGAATAATTAACTCGCTAAATGGCATTCTATGGAGCACAGAGATAGGAAAGCAGAGGAAAATGAGAATATATGATACCCTGATTAAGAGTACTCTGGTATACGGATCGGAAACTTGGCGGATGAAAGAGCAGATGAGGAGAAGAATAGAGGCTACAGAAATGGACGCAATAAGACGGGCATCAAGAACATCAAGACGGGAGAGGGTGCCAAATGAGATAATAAAGGATAATATGGGAGTAAAGGAAACGGTCACAGAATTGATAGAGCGGAAGCAGCTAGTGTGGTACGGACATGTCCAAAGGATGGCAGAGCATAGATTACCAAAGAAAGTGATGAGATGGATTCCGCCGGAACATAGAAAGAGAGGAAGACCGAAGAAAACATGGATTGAGGGAGTGAGAAAATCAATGAGTGAGAGGGGACTGGATGATGAAACCTGCAACGATAGGAGGCACTGGAAAATGGGTATCGGACAACGTCGTAGGACGTTCTAACCCGATATATACATACATACATATTTTGTATTTCAACAATCTTGAATTTTCTTCAAGCAAACGATTTTTATCCTCCAATTCCTGAATTATTTTCAGCAATAAGTCACAATTAGAGGAGTTCAATGTAATCTGCACCTCGGGTTCAAGATTCACACCATCCGGGTATACCTCCACATCAGATTTCGAATCGAAAAACGTTGAAAGTTCCTCATCACAGCACTTTTTGATTTTCAAAGCACAACTACGATGAAACACCTTGGAACAAATTTTACATTTCAATCCACTCTTAACTATTGAGTTTTTGCATCCACCACATTTGTGGGGATAAACACGCATATCGACATTCATACCGCCCGTCTTCTTCGACATTATGTGGATTACTCATAAATAAAGGTTCATTATCAAGTGATCCGCATTGTCAATCACAATCCTCGAGTCCCTAAGTTTTCACAACCCAGAACTCTTAGAACTTGAGGTTCAATTGAGATACCACCCCAACACGTACTATCGTTTTTTCCTACAGGTTTATTTCTTGAGCTATAACATAAAGTTGTGTTTTTTCTTATGAAAACAGTAGTTTAAAATGACTGAGAAAGAATCGCCATTTTTTTACCGTCTTAGAAATATATCACATATCGCCCTCAATCTTTCTAAGTCATTTTAAACTACTGTATTTATAAGAAAAAATATATCTTTATGTTATAGCTCAGCAGATTATTCGGTTGGGAAAAATCATAGTACGTCACTGGATTGCTATTAAAAGAGCATGTCTGCATAATGTGTTCATTTCAACATCCTAGCTTAAACAGAAACGGAGATAATGACCAAAGTTGAAATTTTAATTTTGACCTATAACTCGAAAACAAAAAAAGATAGAGTAATGCAGTTGATGGCATTATTAGTTTCTCAAAAAAAGACGACCGTGATGTGCCATGCATTTTCCTCTATCTCGTTGAGTCGAAAAAGATGGAATTCAGGTATCACCAATTTTGCCCACCCTGTACATGTTATGCCAATCCACTATTAGCTTTTCCTCCTCACAGTTTTTCTGGTGTTCTTTAAGTTTAGTTTTTAGATTACGAGATGTCTGTCCTATGTAAACTCCTTGGCAACTTGAACGTCCCACTCTGTACACCACGTTCGACATGTCAGTATCCTGGGTATGGTTCTTGAGTCTTGTGAATACGATCTGGTCCAGTCTCGTAGGAGCTCTGATGGATATCTTCATATTATCCTCCGTACTATACCTTCTCAGTAGGGTTATAATTTTGGATGTCAAATTGCCGTAGTCTTGAAATGAATAAACTTTTGTCGAAACTATCTTTGGTTGTTCCCTATCAACATCCTCGTTGACATTATTCTCAGTGTTGGCAGGAGTGCAGTAGAAAAGCCTATTGACAAGTTTTTTTGGGTAGGAGTTGTCGACAAGAAGTGATTTCAAATTATTCGAGTCTGTCTCTAAATATTGTGGGCTGGAAAGTCCAAGTACTCTGTCTCTCATGCCAATGATCGTGTTGATTTTCTGTTTATAGCTGTGAGCTGACATAAGATTGAGGAGTCGGCCAGAGGACGTAGGTTTGCGCTACCATCTAGTTGGGATTTTGTTGTTTTCATTAGTTCGATGTCCAAGTATGGGAGGGAACGATTCTTCTCTACTTCGTATGTTAATTTAATGGTGTGGTTGTATGTGTTTAGAATTTCTATCAATTTATCTACTTGACCGGCTGGTAATGAACATAAAAGGACATCCACATACTTTTCCATCAAAGGTATTCGGAAATCAATCTTCTCGTGTGAATCGTCCAACAAGTGATCCACTACGATCTGTGATAAGATGGAAGGGATAGGGGCTCGCATTGGTGTGCCTTTCACCTGTTTGAAAAAATGATCTTCGAATTGGCAGTATGTTGTTTCAAATATTATCTTAATGCAATCCACTTTTTTAAATGTGACACTCTATTTTTGACCTCAAAAATGGAATGGCAAGCTCAAGTTATGATGAGTTTCTTGCCATTTTTTCAAATAGCAATTAATGAGGAAATTAGTTACGCCAGCAATACTGACAGAATTTTTTCGAGTAGACAAGTTGGCTACTCCTACATATAAAAAAAATTCAACTCTGGAATATACAGAGTGATCATAATTAATTCTCAAACATCAACTACAAATAATCGTCTAAAACTTTTTTATTTCACATGGCACACCCGGTATTTCTATATCTCGTTGAATGTAAAAATAAATTTCGAAACTATCTTCATAAAATTTTTCTACATCTCAACCTGTTAGTTTCCGAGCAATTTTGGATTTTTAATTCAAAACTAATGAACCAATTTCGCCATTATCTCGTAAATGCTCCTTCTAAGGTGTAAAGTGATCTGAAGAAAATCATTATAATTTGAGCTTGCCATTGCATTTTTGAGTACAAATACAGAGTGTTACATTTAAAAAAGTGTAACTTTTGTCTATATCTTTGTTTTCGAAGACCCTGTTTATAGTCCTGTATATGACAATAATTTCAAATTGTGCTTTCGAAAACCCTACACATACTACAAGAAAAGATTTTCAAAATATCTTTATTTACTCGTGCGCCACGTCTGGTGCGGGCCACCCGTTTGTTTTTTTATTCGCACAATTGTGGTCTTAAGAAAGATACCCGGGCGCACGCACCAAGGATAGACTGTCGAGTCAATGAGGGTAGAGTATCTGCCGGATGATATTTACTGTTCCCAATACACCGCCTTCTGCATCCACAGGATGGCGTTCTGAGGTAGATTCAGATCTTTCAGGTGCTGCATGGTTTTTTATGGATAAGTCCGTTAACGCTGATAATTAGTGGCATAGTTGTCCAGCTGTCGAGCAGAATGGACGTGTGCCGGTACTGCTCCGACAACTTCATTGTTAATACGAAAAGTGTTGTTAATACGTTAAGTGTGATATTTGCGAGTTTAAATTCCATACGAGTTGTGCATCAGTCAAAGATACGAGGATTAAGATTCTTCTTGAAGTCCTAATTTGAAGTGGTTTTGCAATTCTTGTATCGAGAAACTACCTACGCAATGGTGCGATATGACAGTTGAAAAACTGAAAATAATCCCAGTGATGTTCTACTTAAAAAGGAAACAGAATCTTTGAATCGACAAAAGGCCCTTCTACTGAAATCTATAAGGGATCTCGACTACACTGTGAGTCTTCAAAAATCAATTATCGAGTCCTCAAGAAATAATTCCTCTTTTGACAATCAGCATAACAAAGTAAAAAACGTAACATCTAATTGGAATGTAAACAGTTCTGATTCATCATTGACAGCCCGGTCTAACAGAATAAAAATACATGGAATGGACATTGACTTGCTATGAATGTATTTGTTGTAGTACGAACATTCGATGCATCTCGGTCAAGCGCGACACTAAGGCAGTGGCTATAGCTCCTTACTTTCTGTACGGAAAATATCAATTGTGATTAGCGACACTAAACAACTATCTCACTCCAGTATTCGGACAACAACAAATGTTTATTTTCCATTCCTTGTATATATGTTCCAAGGTCTGATCACGATGTAGTTGAACTACCTCCGGAAGTTCCGAATAAATATGCACGAAATGCTCCTGTCAACAATCAATCTGAACAAAATATCATTCCTTACCACTATTTAGTGTTAGTTAATAACAAGACTTCCATGGAAGAAAAATCAGCTATACCTGCCCAAAAGTTAAAATCAATGGATGTTATTCCGCATACTACTACGAGTGGAAATTCTGACTTCGAACAGTGAACAATACCAACTTCAAATAACAAATTGTAAAAAAACGAAACAAACCAAGAAATAGAAAATTCGTTAAGGGCACTGGTGGAACAACCTCAGAGGTCAAAACTGTCCCTGAATACACGCATCTTCATCTGTCAAGACTTCACCCCAGTACTAAACCAGAAGATCTGCAGAGATTATTGGTGACAACGTTTCCAGAGGTGCAGTGTGAATTGTTGCAATCTAAACACACACTCATATACTCATCAATCAAGGTTTCTATTCATCAGGAAATTTTCGAGAAAGCGTGGTGCAGGGATATATGGCCGGATGGCGCTCTTGTTACACGATATTTTTCATTCAGGAAGGAACCTCCCCAGATAGATGGTGGCCCAAAGGAAGAAGATTTGAACGTAAGGACAGCAGTAAAATATTCAGTATACTTCATATAATTACATAATCCTAACCCTTATTAACTTAAATTAGACTTCTGTTTGTTTCCTATTTGAATCTAAATATAGCCATACAATATTAATATTACGCAATAGTGCACCTGCATCCTTATCTCTTTTAAGATAACCCAATGTTATAAATATCTATTCATTCAGGATGCAAGAGGAGAATTAATTCAGAAGTCAATCAGTTACTTTGCTTGTCTCATTACATAGAGTAGTCTCTAGTCACTGTTGTAAATTTCCAAAATAAAGTTTGTGTTTTTAAAACGGAATTTTCATCGTAAAAAATATAATTATATAAACTTGCAAAGTATCTCAACTTCAGTCAACGGTCTACAACAACTGGCTGCAACTAGGGATTTTGACTTCCTGGCTTCCACAGAACACTGGCAAAGTTCTGAACAACTATCTTTTTACTCCATTTTTGATTTTCATCAGATTACAAGTTTCTGCCGTCCAATTAAGGGAATGGGGGTTGCGTGCTCCATGTTAGGAAAAATATTGAAAATTGTATTATTAGAACAGACATTAACAACTTAAGTGTCCAATATGCATTCGAATGCTGTACAATCCAAAATCCTATTGAAAACAATATCAAATTGAATATTATTTGTGTATATAGGTCCAATCATCCCACCCTCAGTGATATGGACATTTTCTTTGAGAGATTGACTACCCTGCTTGATATTCTCACTCGAGAAAAAAACAAATATATAATAATTGGTGATTTTAATATTAATCTTCTCAAACTGCAAATTGATGTCTGTGAAAATTTATTAAATATTTTAGTAGCATTTGGAGCTGAGGTCATATTTCATCAACCTACTCGAGCAACTCACAATTCTTCATCTTGTTTGGATAATGTTTTCACTAATATTGTAGATGGCAGGGGTGAAGTTTTTCAACCGTTTTAGTGTACATGATTCTATCAACAATTGTGCAAAAAAGGTCATGAAACACCGTAATTTTAGCCATTGTAATATTATGAAGTTCACTGCTGTACTTTCTAAAGTGGGTTTATTTTTTGAAATTAGGAATATCAATAGATGAAATAAAAAATACAAATGTTAAACTTTCTGGATACTCAGGTACTCAAATTAAAAGCTTAGGTAAATTAACTCTCAATGTTCAAAAAGAAAATACAAAAGCAAAGCAAATTGAATTTCACATAGTTGATACTGATAAAATTCCGATATTAGGGGCTCATGCATGTATCAAACTAAATTTAATAAAGCGATCTTTCATGAATGAAATATCAGAAATAACACTAAATGATGAAATGTTCACAAAAATAGTTAATAAATTTTATGATGTGTCTCAGGGTTTAGGGTGTTTATCAGGTAAACACCAAATTAAATTAGATGAAACAGTGCCTCCCAGAGTTCAGCCTCCAAGGAAAGTTCCTTTAGCCTTACACCAGAAGCTGAAATTAAAACTTCGAGAGCTAGAGCAAACATCTGTGATAGAAAAAGTAAATGAAGATTTGGAAGAACTGGTTGAAGAAAACGAAGAAGAAATGGATGAATTACCAGCGGCTGCTGAAATAGACAAGCCAACATCGCCAAATGAAATCAGGGAAATAATTAGAAGTTTGAAGAAGAGGAAAGCTCCTGGAAGCGATAAAATAACGAAAAGGTATAACCACTCTAACAAATATCGCGAATGGAATCATGAGGACAGAACACTACCCAGAAAAATGGAAAACAGCGGAAGTCATAGTATTCAATAAACCATCCAAAGAGAAGGTGTTCCCATAAAACTACAGACCGATAAGTCTACTGTCGGCGTTAGGAAAAGTAGTAGAAAGAATTATCGCTACGAGGGTAAATGAGGAAACCGAAAATCTGCAACTAATATCACCAGAACAGTTCGGATTCAAAAGAGAGCATTCAACAGAGCAACAATTATTAAGGCTCACAGAGTACATAACAGTAGAATTCTAAAATAAACAAGCTACAGGTCTTGTTTTACTATAAGTCGCCAGAGCATTCGACAGAGTATGGTATGAAGGATTAATATATAAGATGAGATGTGCGGGATATTCGTTCAAAATATGCAAGTTGATCGAAAATATATTCTGTACAATATATACATATTCCGAAGAATCCAAGAACCATGCTAACGTTATATTCTGACGACACAGGCATAGCAACTCGACACCGCAACCCAGAAGTAATAGAACGAGTTCTACAAGAAACGATTGACGAAACAAATGACTGGTGCATAAAGTGGAAAATCAAGCTCAATGGACAAAAGAGCCAAACAATATTACTACAGAAGAGAAGACTGCGACCCACAACGAAACTGGAAGTTGATGGCGAAGAAATCGACTGAAAAAATGAAGCCAAATATTTAGGAATAACGCTTGACAAAGGACTTACTTGGAAAAGTCATATCAAACAAGCAATCGACAAAACGAAAGCAGCGATGAATGGACTCTACCCTCTGATAGGAAGAAGAAGCCACATGTCGAACGAGACAAAATTGAAGATAATCAAAGCCGATGCTTGGCTCCAACTGACTTATGGATCAGTTGCCTGGGGTTTCGGGGCAAAGAGCCATATCAAAAGAATTCAGGCCACCGAAAACAAGCTGCTACGATGTGCAATAGATGCACCTTGGTTTGTCAGGAATAGACAAATTTATAGGTACCGAAAATGGGAAACACTTGCAAAGCTACGGAATATTTGATTCTGTTTGTGCAGTTTGTGTAGGTTCTATATGTGTATGTGTTATCGGAATTTTAATTCGTTAAACTTGTCGAAGTTGGTGTTCATCTGCCGGAATCAAGGTCTTGATCATTGGTTCTGAAGAAAACATCAGGTGAGCTTATTTTTCGCATCTTTTTCTCCTAGCGTAGAAAATTTTTGAAGAGTCGTTTTGTTTTTATGCATGAAATATATTTTTTTTTGTCTTGAAAAATTTTATTTCAAATTGTTTTGAGTAGTATAGTAATTATTAATTAGATTTTGAAATGTCTGACCATTCGGACTGCGATTCCGTAGTGGAAGAAGGCGCGTTAGAAATCGCTTTGTCGTGTCCTAACACGATATTTTGAGAGAGGAGAACGCAAGTTTAAAAGCGAGGGTGAATGAGCTAGATAGATGCGTATCTAGCTTGGTGGCTGAGATTAAAAATCTCAGGGAGAGGCTCGAGTTGCAGGAAAGAAATAAGGAAAGTCCTTACTCCAAAGCACTCAAACATGACGTGTCCAGAAATGTCCGGGAAGAGACCTTATTGGTTCAAAAGCAGAAGATGGAGGTGGTCAAAACTCCTCAAAACAAAATTTTTCCCCACCCGCCAAAAGAGTGAGGAAACACAGCACTTCGTCAAATGAAGAGCTCGAAAAGAAGAGGGTCATGACAATCCCAGCCTCACAGAGGCTGTGTAGTATGTATCAGTATAAACAACCTGTATATTTTCATACGTCAGACGGCAAGGCCTGTAAAACCTTACATCATTATTAGAAACGTGCCTCAGATAGATAGAACTGATCTTGAGATAACCCGTAATCTGTATCTGTATGTTTGTAACCATTGTCATTCATGTATTATAAACACAACACGTAAACAATGTATAAATAATATATAGCATTTGGCTAAGAGATTCCATACAGTGTGTGTATTCATTCATTATTGAATTACATCATACAATTGTCGATTCGATCTGAATTTGAGTTATCCTTTCAACATGTCTCAAGAAATAAACACCCTTTGATGAGTCTGCCGAATATTATTCGTCATCCCTCCACTGCATATACGATTGGCCGAACCTACCCTAGCGGGGTACATCAAATGGCGATTCTGCCAGTCCTATGCAGTTAGAGGTCCATATGGTTTTGACTGAGTGTTCATAGTTCTACCGCCAAGCCAAGATGAGATCGGGACAATCCAAACAAGAAGAGGTAATCATTGCCCAAACTGGAAATAGTGCAGTCACTTCATCAATTGAGGCCAAGACCCTTTCAACACCATAAATCCGAGGGATAGTCGCTTTCATTCTAGTATGTATTGGAGCCATCCTATATTTGTATTGGAAAGTCAAGAAAGCTATTGAAAAGAAGGTACAACTCGAGGTCAGGAGAAGCCACTAAGATTTAGTGTAAAGGAAAAATAAACCGTGAAAATTTTTTTTCTTGTTATGTCTAATTGTCCATGGAATTTTATGAACTATTGTCCGAGTTAAGTGGGGTGTCCCAAAAATTCCTCGAAAATATCAGAAAGGAGCCGCGAGAACGTAGGGAACGGGCCGATAGAGTCGATAAATTTCTCAATGGACTAGTCCAGTTAGAAAATAAATTCAACAAGTTGAATGAAACTGTCAAGTCGGAACCAAATTTTCTCAAAGCACTGAGTCCTCACCAAGCAATCATAGAAAAGTCACTATCAGAATCTAAAAAATTGCTTCAAGAAAGAGCTAAGTTAATTGAAGACAAACATCATTCAGAAAAATCAACAATGACGGAAAAATCTGATTTGAGGACAGCATCCTCTTTATTGCCAGCTATGACTAATGTAGAAGAGTTCGTATTGCAATTAATTGATGCCACAGAGTTATTTAACGATATGCTCGATGATCAAGGTTAAGAGTCTCTGATCAATTATGTTCTAAAAATCAAATTGAGAGCAAATGCTAAATTAAGGTTACGAAAAGAGTATCAGAAAGTTGAAGATTTGGTGCTAGATATGCTCATAACTAAAAAGTCACCAACAGCTTTATCAACTCATTTCCACAATCTGAAACAAGAGAATAAGACAATAGAAGATTTTTCTAAAGAAGTTGGACAATTGTCTCTCGAATTAACGATCGCTCAAGCAGATAATGCACCAGAAGCATTAACTGTTTTAGCCAAGGTGAATGAAAAGATTGCGAAAAGGCATTTCAAACATTAAGACAAGTCCTTCGGACAGCACCTATTCTTCAATATCCAGCTTTTTCAGAGAATAACGAATTCATTCTAAGAACGGATGGTAGTGGATTTGCATTAGGTTCAGTTTAATGAAATTCTAATGACCATCCAATAGCTTTTGCTTCACGAAGTTTGAATCCAGCAGAAAAGAACTATTGTTCAATTGAAAAAGAGCTCTTAGCTATAGTTTGGTCGGTCAAACATTTCAGACCTTATTTGTATGGACGGAAATTTAAAATCTTAACAGATCACCGACCACTGATTTATTTGTTCAATATGACCAATCCATCTAGTCGATTAACCAAATTCCGTTTGATTTAAAGGTGCATTTATACCAAACGAGCATTGTTTTCGAACGTTTCAAAACGTTTTGAAATAATTTCAAACGTTCGAAAACTCAGAATGGGAGGTGTTCACACATCCCGCGCCTGTCTGAAAGAGCGGTTGTTCTTGATAATTCAACGAAATCTCTCTAAAATGCACCGACATGGCGCCCTCATTATCTAAAATTGCAATTTCTACCGAATCTATAGTAATCAGAGTCTCTGATAGTAATACTCTCAAATAAAAGAACTAGGCAAAGGAGGAGACGAACAACCTGGGTGAATTCTTTTCTGAAAGGAAGAAATTATACCCAGCTGCTAGATGACTTGAGAGCGGACGAAACTGAACTTTTTAGAAATTTCTGCCGCATGTCATTATCGGACTTCTAGATATTACTCGCCAAAATTGGGGAAAAAGTGTCAAGAAAGACACCAATTATCGAGAGAGCATTCCAGCGTCGGTTAGATTGGACTATCTTCGATTTTTGGCTACAGGAGGATCATATGGAAGTGTCATCGTGTACCTTTACCCTATTTCAAAACCATCAATATCGAAAATTAATACCGTCTGTCTGTGAAGCCATCGTAAATGGACTCCATTTCAAATGGATTGATTAATTATGAAATCACGATTCAAGAGATCTCACCAAAATTCAAAATAAATTAAATACCAAGACCCAATAACTTATCACGGTCCACCGGTGATTTCGATGATATGACGCCAGATGTGCAAGGAAATCCTAATCCCGACATGAGACGGAACGGGATCGAGCTTTTCAAAACGTTTTGAAACAGGCTTCATCAACTTTATTCGGCGTCGATGAGTGTTTACACCGCCTGTGCATATCGCGTGCATTGTTCGCAAACAGTGGCTTATAATGAAACGTTACTTTACCGGCATCAAAGATTATAGAGAAGGAAGATGGGAAACGAAGCGACTACACTTGCGTGAGCGCCGCCTGGTGGTTCCGTTGTGTATTAAAATACTAAGACTGGTTAAAATATTTATTCAAGGGCCATTTGGAATGTCATGGAGATATTTCAACATGGCCGTTTTGTTTACGTTTTGATTCTCGTACGCTCGTTCAACTCGCTCGTTCTAGTCACCTTATTTCAATGTTATTTGTGTATATAAACTTCAAAATCAAAGATTTTGCTCAAAATGTCGTATGGAAAATATTGTATGGTGAAGAACTGTTGAAACTGCCGTTTGGGATTCTCCGAATATAAGTTTTTTGAATTTACCAAAGAAAATGGAATCGTAAGTATTGAAACTGGTACCATGTGACTCGGATGTTGATTGATTTTTATTTTCAGTGTTCTGAAATGGATAGAATTTTCCGGGCTTCAAGACATTGACTTGAGTAAAAGCTACACTATGTGCAGTGAACATTCTACCAAAGATTATAGAGTTAGGTTCTATAATCTATAATCTTTGCATTTTACTTAATGTCAATAATTTGAATCTTTTCATCCACGCAAGTTGCTGTATGCAGGAAGCATCCCATGCACGAAAGGGTCACCAAAGGAACCACATGCGATGGAGGTCGAGCAGTTTGAAACTGATTCATCGAATACTGATGGTAAGTCTTTCTAGATATCTGCAATGCATAACTGAATTCATTACTCATTTATCATATATTGAATGCATATCTTTTTTATATGCAGGAAGCATTCCGTTCATGGAGGGGTCACATTAAATGGAAAGCAAGCAGATTGAAAGTGTTACAACAAATACTGATGGTAAGTCATCCTAGATATCTGTGACAAAAATAATTGAACGAATTATCATCTTATATATGAGAAAATTTATGCAATATATTGAATTAATTGTTTTATTATGAAAGTAGATTACAAGAACTTCCCCTTTTTCAGATATTCTTTCGAGTGTACCTGAAAGAAGTTCCCACACTCTGTAGAGTACTTCCAAGTCTTTCCCCAGAAGTGATAGAAAGATCCGAAAACTGAAATTAACAATCAACTCCTTGGAATGCAAAATATATGGTACCTATATCGATTATTTGTTCATTTAGATTTCTGATAAAGATTGTACAAATTCAACACATTCTATTGCCTCAAAAAAATTTATTGCATAGAAATAAGAACTTTGATATATAATATTCAATATGTACTTTTGTATCCTTTATTCAAAGCTGTATTATTTGTATACAGGTGTTTTCAAAGGTGAGAATTTCGAAACAATTATCCTCACCAGTTGTACATGTCAAAAAAAACCTCACCTTTGAATATACCCTGTAAAATCTTCAATTCTGTCATATTTTTTTATAAATTTCGAATAAAAATATAGCAAATCTAACAGAGTATTTCATTATTATTAATTGATTCAAAACAATGTTTACATAAAAAAAACATCCTGATCACGAAACAAAGCCCTGGTACTGTTTTGTCGCTCAGGATGTTTTTTTCTGGTCTCGACTAAGTCGATATTCGAATCCAATACAAGGAATGAAATTCGAATTTCGCGCCCTTAAATTACAAAGCAGACAACTGTAATTTTACTGTTTGACATTACGATTTCAGCGCCATCTAATTTCTCAGTATGTGAAACACAGGCCCAAAGTGTAGTCGGTTTTTAGTACTAGATTAGTAGGGTCGTTTCCCATCTTCCTACTCTATAATCTTTGACCGGCATGTGGCGAAATGAGCTCGAGCTCTCTGAAACGTTCGAAAACAGGGTTTGCGAACTCTGTTCGGTGCCGATGACTGTTTACACCGCCCGAACTACTGTTAGCAAACAGTGTTCGCGAATAATACTCGTTTGGTATAAATGCGCCTTTAAGGTGCATTTACACCAAACGAGCATTATTTTCGAACGTTTCAAAACGTTTTGAAACGTTTTGAAATATTTTTAAACGTTCGATAACTCAGAATGGGAGGTGTTCACACAGCCCGCGCCTGTCCGAACGAGCAAATGTTCTTGATAATTCAACGAGGTCTCTCTAAAGTGCACCGACATGGAGCCCTCATTATCTAAAATTACAATTTCTACTGTATCTATAGTAATCAGAATCTCTGATAGTAATAATCTCTCAATTGAAAGAACTACGCCAAAAGAGGAGACGAACAACCTGGGTGAATTCTTTTCTGAAAGGAAGAAATTATACCCAGCTGCTAGATGACTTGAAAGCGGACGAAACTGAACTTTTTAGAATTTTCTGCCGCATGTCATTATCGGACAAAATTGAGGAAAAAGTGTCAAGAAAGACACCAATTATTATCGAGAGAGCATTCCAGCGTCGGTTAGACTGGCACTAACGATTTTTGGTTACGGTAAATTTTTATGGAAGTGTCATGTACCTTTACCGAATTTCAAAACTATCAATATCGAAAATTATTACCGTCTGTCTATGAATTCACATTCACATTCAAATGAATTGATTAATTATGAAATCACGATTCGAGATATCTCACCAAAATTCAAAATGAATTAAATACCAAGATCCAATACCTTATCACGGTCCACAGGTGTTTTCGATGATATGACGTCAGATGTGCAAGGAAATCCAAATCCCTTTGATGATTCGTCGGTTTACCGACATGAGACGGAACGGGATCGAGATTTTAAAACGTTTTGAAACAGGCTTCGTAAACTTTATGTAAGGTTATTGAGCAACACATTATTTATGAAAATGTATGTTTGGTTGCGGTTGCTCAGTGGCGTGAATCCCCACTCCCATATTGGGGGTATGAGACCGGCCGTTGGTCAGTCGATGGACAGCGTAACTAGCGTAACGAAGGTATTCTAATAAAACCGAAATAAAGAGTTCGCAAGTAAGCGTGGCCTTTTAAAATACTGGCTTCATAACACCCTAATAAAGAGACAGGAACGTTACATGGTGTCAGGTTATCAAGAACCCCAATAATAAGATGGATGGATTAAGATTACCTCCCGTCATGGACTTCTCCGGCAACATGGCGAGAAATTGGTCCCTTTGGAAACAAAAATTCCAGATGTACATGCTGGCTGCCGATAAAGATGAAGCAAGTGAGCAAGTTAAGGTTGCTATACTTCTAAATTTGATAGGTGATGAAGGTGTGGAAATATACAACACTTTCAAGCTACAAATTGAAAAGACCACGTTGAAAGGCGTGATGGACAACTTTGAAAAGCATTGTCAGCCGAAGAAGAACGTGGTGTATGAACGCTACAAATTTTTAAGCTGCAACCAGAAGGAAGGTCAATCAATGGGTAGTTTCATTACGGAACTGAAGACAATGGTGAAGAATTGCGAGTACGAATCTGAAGAGGAAATGGTACGTGACAAGATAGTTATGGGCATCCGAGATAATGGTGTTCGAGAACGCCTTCTGCAAACTGAGGTCTTGTCCTTGAGGAAAGCAATTGATGTATGCCAAATAGCTGAAGTTAGCAGACATCAAACAGATGAGATGGCAACGAAGATGGACGGCACGAGCATCAGGGTGGATAATATCAACTCGTCCAAATCTAAGATAAGTACTTCAAACATTGTAAAAAGAAAAATGAAAAATGGAAATTCTGTTAATAATCCTTATAACTGTGAAAAGTGTAATACAAAGCATAATGCAGGACAATGTCCAGCGTTTGGAAAAGAATGTTTTTACTGTCATAAGTTAAATCATTTTGAAACAGGTTGCCTGGTAAAAAAATCAGGTAAACAATTAGATAGAAGTAAAAGAAACAATTTCAAAAAGAAAGTGCACTCTGTTGAAACCGAAAACGTAGAAATAATTAATGATGACATAAATGATCTGTTTATTGATAGTTTAAAGTTAACAAAAGTCAATTATAACAAGTCAATTAACAATGATAAGATTTTAACTGAAATTGTGAATATTAATGGTTATAACATTTCCTTCAAATTAGATACGGGAGCTGATTGTAATATACTGCCATCGAGAATATATCTACAAATTATGCCTTCCAGAAGTGTCCAAAAGTCAAAGGTCAACCTCATTGCTTTTGGTGGTAATAGGATTCCGGTTGAGGGCTCAGTGAGGGTGAGTTGCCTGGTAAGAGGTCAGGAACACTACATAACTTTTCATATTGTTGACACAGCTGACAAGCCTATATTGGGTCTAGAAAGTTGCTTAGAATGTGAATTAATTAATAAGATTGACTTGGTAGAAAAAAATGTCTCAAATTTTCAATTTATGTCTAAAGATACTATTATAAAAAATTATACAGACGTATTTGAAAATTTAGGTCAATTTCCAGGACAGCCATGTAAATTATTTTTAAAAGATGGTGCTGAACCTGTACTTCATGCTGCTCGTAGGATTCCTAAAAATTTAACATCTAAATTTAAGTCAACACTAGAGTCACTAGAGAAGGCAAATGTTATTTGTAAAGAGACCAATCCAACTGATTGGGTTAATAATGTGGTAATCACAGAAAAAAAAGACGGAAAATTACGCGTTTGCTTAGATCCGAGAGATTTAAATAAGAATTTAAAGCGAGAGCATTTTCAAATTCCTTCGCCGGATGAAATATTAACAGACCTGAGTGGTAAAAAATATTTTTCCATATTAGACTTAAAAGATTCTTTCTATCAGATACGTTTAGACGAAAATTCGTCAAAATTATGTACTTTTGCAACCCCATTTGGCAGATACCGGTTTCAACGACTTCCCTTTGGCATCAATACTGCGGCCGAAATATGTCAGAGAAAAAATACTGAAATATTTGGTAATATTTTGAATAACGGAATTTACATAGATGATCTAATAATTGCAACAGAAACTGAAAGAGAACACGACCTAAAATTAGTGCAAGTTTTAGAAGCTGCTAGGCATAACGGCGTAACATTTAACATTAATAAATTCCAATTTAAAAAATCTGAGGTTAAACTGCTAGGTTTCATTGTTTCTAGTAAAGGGATTGAAATTGACCCTGAGAGAACAGAAGCAATTACTAATATGGAAATCCCGAAGAATAAAAAAGAACTACTCAGATTCTTAGGCTTAGTTAAATACCTAGGAAAATTCTTACCGAATTTGTCATCGTTAACGGCACCCTTAAGACAACTAACTCATAAGAATATATTATTCCAGTGGGAGCAAATTCATACTGACACAGTCATCAAAATTAAAAGACTTCTCGTAAAAGCACCCATTCTAGTTCACTTTAATCCAAATAAACCTTTAGTAATTCAATGTGACGCAAGTTTAGACGGTTTTGGTGCGTGTTTGCTACAAGAGGGTAAGCCAATCGCGTATGCCTCTCGAACGTTAATTGATGCTGAAAAAAGATACGCCAATATAGAACGTGAGCTTTGCTCTATTGTGTATGCCGTGGAAAAATTTAATTATTTAGTGTATGGAAGAGAAGTAATTGTAAATACTGATCATAAGCCATTGGTTAATATTTTTAAAAAAGACATCAATAAGATTTCAACAAGATTACAAAGATTATTGTATAGGTTATTAAAATATAATTTAAAGATAGTTTACTTACCGGGAAAGGATATGCACATAGCTGATGCGTTATCAAGAGCAAGTATCGATGATAAGTACGCCACTGAATTTGAGGATATTAGGGTTCACAGTATAGCTAAATTGCTACCAATATCGGAAGAAAGACTTAACGAGTTTATTGTAGCTACTGAAAATGATGAAATGCTAAAGCAATTGAAAA
The DNA here is from genome assembly GCF_907165205.1 of Coccinella septempunctata. Taxonomy (NCBI): domain Eukaryota; kingdom Metazoa; phylum Arthropoda; class Insecta; order Coleoptera; family Coccinellidae; genus Coccinella; species Coccinella septempunctata. The sequence goes on along the minus strand of NC_058193.1, from coordinate 10,944,816 downwards.
TTTATCTTAGAAATGGTTGGAAAAAATATAAAACATTACCTCACGATCTTAAAATTTACTATAACATAAGAAATGAAATATCAGATTCTGACGGTTTATTATTTTACGGTGATAGATTGATTGTACCTGAATCAAAACGTAACATTATTTTACTAAAAATACATGAAGGGCATCTAGGAATAAATAAATGTCGAGCAAGAGCCAATGAGTGCCTTTATTGGCCGAATATGTCCAAAGACATCTATGACTTAATAATTAATTGTGAAATTTGCAATAGATTCAGCCAAAACAATGCCAAATTACCGATGTTGAGTCATGAGATACCTGATAGACCGTGGAGTAAAGTAGGAACTGACATTTTTGATTTCGGCGGTAGCTCTTATATTGCAATCATGGATTACTACTCTAAGTGGATCGAATTCAAAGTTCTAAGAAATAAATCTATTGGAGAGGTAACTAAGAAACTAATGGAAATTTTTGCTTCATTTGGGTTCCCTGATAAAATCGTATGTGATAATGTACCTTTTAATTCATATTTGTTTAAAGATTTCACTAGTAGGTACGACATAAAAATCATTCATTCTAGTCCAAATTATCCGAGAAGTAATGGATTGGCTGAAAAATCAGTCAATATCTGTAAAGGAATTTTGAAAAAGTGTGCTTATGAAAACGGCAATTTACAAATATATTTATTGAAATATAGAAATAGTCCAATACCGGATATAGGTTTGTCACCTGCTCAGTTATTTCTTGGTAGGCGTCTGAAAGATAATATACCTTCACTGAGTACTCTTCTGAAACCGAATTTAGTGAATAATAGAAAATTGATGAATAATTTCAATAAAAGGCAGAAAAAACAAAAATATTTTTATGATAAAAATACAAAAAATCTAAGGGAAGGAAAAGAAAATGACATAGTTAATTATAGATTAAATAATGTATGGAAAAAAGGTAGAATTTTGAAAAAATGTGAAGAGCCTCGTTCTTATTTAATACAAGATGGTAATAAAGTACGTCGTAGGACTAGGGAACATATAATTTTAGATAATCATAGAAATAGTTTTAATGAAAATTCAGGGAATAAAAACGGCAATACTGATGATCTTGATGTTGACCGATATCATTTGAGAGATAGAACATTGATTAAGAAGCCAAGTAGGTTAGGAATTGTATCATAGTTTAGCGAATCTATTTTGTTCTCAGTATGACTCATGGTATTATAATGTTTTATAAATTTGTATTTATATTGTTGATATAATGGCATTTTAGTGAAGTGATGAAGAGTGTAAACCAACTTGGGAGAGAGGATGTAAGGTTATTGAGCAACACATTATTTATGAAAATGTATGTTTGGTTGCGGTTGCTCAGTGGCGTGAATCCCCACTCCCATATTGGGGGTATGAGACCGGCCGTTGGTCAGTCGATGGACAGCGTAACTAGCGTAACGAAGGTATTCTAATAAAACCGAAATAAAGAGTTCGCAAGTAAGCGTGGCCTTTTAAAATACTGGCTTCATAACACCCTAATAAAGAGACAGGAACGTTACATTTATTCGGCGTCGATGAGTGTTTACACCGCCTGTGCATATTGCGTGCATTGTTCGCAAACAGTGCCTTATAATGAAATATTACTTTACCGGCATGTGGCGAAATGAACTCGAGCTCTCTGAAACGTTCGAAAACAGGGTTTGCGAATTCTGTTCGGCGCCGATGACTGTCTTCACCGCCCGAACTACTGTTTGCAAACAGTGTTCGCGAATAATGCTCGTTTGGTATAAATGCGCCTTATGACACGTCCATAAGAATATCCCGTAGCCAAAAATCGTTAGTGCTGGAAAGCTCTCTCGATAATTGGTGTCTTTCTTCACACTTTTTCCTCAATTTTGGCGAGTAATATATTAGTCCGATAATGACATGCGGCAGAAATTTCTAAAAAGTTAAGTTTCGTCTGCTCTCAAGTCATCTAGCAGCTGGGTATAATTTCTTCCTTTCAGAAAAGAATTCACCCAGGTTGTTCGTCCCCCCCTTTGGCGTAGTTCTTTCATTTGAGAGATTATTACTATCAGAGACTCTGATTACTATAGATTCAGTAGAAATTGCAATTTTAGATAATGAGGGCTCCATGTCGGTGAATTTTAGAGAGACCTCGTTGAATTATCAAGAACAACTGCTCGTTCGGGCAGGCGCGGTCCATGTGAACACCTCCCATTCTGAGTTTTCGAACGTTTGAAAACATTTCAAAACGTTTTGAAACGTTCGAAAACAATGCTCGTTTGGTGTAAATGCACCTTCAAATGAAACGTTACTTTACCGGCATGTGGCGAAATGAGCTCGAGCTCTCTGAAACGTTCGAAAACAGAGTTTGCGAACTCTGTTCGGCGCCGATGCCGTGTTTACACGTCCCGTACTACTGTTTGCAAACAGTGTTCGCGAATAATGCCTCTTGGTATAAATGCGCCTTAGTGTAAACAGTCATCGGCGCAGAACAGAATTCGCAAACCCTGTTTTCGAACGTTTCAAAGAGCTCGAGCTCATTTCGCCACATGTCGGTAAAGTAACGTTTCATTATAAAGCACTGTTTGCGACCAATGCACGCAATATGCACAGGCGGTTTAAACACTCATCGACGCCGAATAATGTTTATGAAGCCTGTTTCAAAACGTTTTAAAATGCTCGATCCCGTTCCGTCTCGTGTCGGTAAACCGACGAATCATCAAAGGGATTCGGATTTCCTTGCACATCTGGCGTCACATCATCGAAATCACCGGTGGACCGTGATGAGTTATTGGATCTTGGTATTTAATTTATTTTGAATTTTGGTGAGATCTCTTGAATCGTGATTTCATAATTAATCAATCCATTTGAAATGGAGTCCATTTACGATGGCTTCACAGACAGACGGTAATAATTTTCGATATTGATGGTTTTGAAATAGGGTAAAGGTACACGATGACACTTCCATATGATCATCCTGTAGCCAAAAATCGAAGATAGTCCAGTCTAACCGACGCTGGAATGCTCTCTCGATAATTGGTATCTATATTGACACTTTTTCCCCAATTTTGGCGAGTAATATCCTAATGTCCGATAATGACATGCGGCAGAAATTTCTAAAAAGTTCAGTTTCGTCCGCACTCAAGTCATCTAGCAGCTGGGTATAATTTCTTCCTTTCAGAAAAGAATTCACCCAGGTTGTTCGTCTCCCCCTTTGCGTAGTTCTTTTATTTGAGAGTATTAATATCAGAGACTCTGATTACTATAGATTCAGTAGAAATTGCAATTTTAGATAATGGGGGCGCCATGTCGGTGCACTTTAGAGAGATCTCGTGGAATTATCAAGAACAACCACTCGTTCGGACAGGCGCGGGCTGTGTGAACACCTCCCATTCTGAGTTTTCGAACTTTGAAAACATTCCACCTCTAGAAGAATATGACTTCACGGTTCATTATGTAAAGGGGTCTAAAAATGTAACAGCAGATACCTTATCGCGTATTAAAATATATTCAGCAGAACTCAAAGAAATGACGAACGGTATAGTTGGAAACATATGCGTCATGACGAGATCTCGAACTAAAAATGAAGTAGGTTCTAAACAACATGAGACGAATGCCTCCGATTGCCATCCAAGAAGAAAACTAATTCAAACAAGAGAATACACCGATTGGACTAAAAATAGCCATCTGATACAATCGGAGGTAACAGAAATACTAAAAATCAACACATCGGAAGACCTGAAAGTGCAGTTGATAAACTAGAAAAGAATATACCAGATGCCTACAAAAAGAGCACAAAGAAAATAACGAGACCAGCACCGATACATCCACACGGTGATACACCCAGAGAAATCAAAGATCTCATCAGGGAAAATCGGAGAATAAGAAATATACTGGCTCAACAAAACAGATATAAATAAGAGAAATCTGAACCGACACAGCCTAGTTCTAAAAAATGTCCTGAAGGATATGAGAACAAATAGATGGAACAAAAGAGTTCAAAAACTAAATACTATCGATCATTCTGCATGGAAAATGTAAAAATGTCTGAGAAGTGAAAAGACTAAAATACCACCTTTCCATGGAGAAAGAGGGATGGCGTATACGAATCTCGATAAAGCAGAAGCACTGGCGGACTCGATCGAAAGGGAATCGAGAAATAAATTACAGACCTGATGACGATAATGATGATCTGGAAGAACTAGTTGAGTACAACGAGGAAGAAATGGATGGACCACCAGTAGACGACAAAATAGAAAAACCAACCTCTCCATTTGAAATAAAGGAGATAATAAGAAGCTAGAAAAATAGAAGAACTCCCGGAAGTGATAAAATAACGAATGATATGTTGAAGAAATTACCTAGAAAAGGTATAGCTGCTCTCACAAATATTGCGAACGGTATAATGAGGACTGAACACTATCCGAAAAAGTGGAAAACTGCAGAAGTTCTAGTGTTCAACAAACCAGGCAAAGATAAAAAATTCCCCCAAAACTACAGGCCGATAAGTTTGTTGTCCACCCTAGAAAAAGTAGTAGAAAGAGTAATCGCCAGGAGACTTACAGAAGAAACTGAAAACCTGAATCTCATTCCAGCAGAGCCATTCGGATTCAGAAGAGGTCACTCAACAGAACAGCAATAACTGAGACTCACAGAATACGTAACAGAAGGATTCCAAAATAAACAAGCAACAGGTCTTGTACTCCTAGATGTCGCCAGAGCATTCGACATAGTATGGCATGAAGGATTGATTTACAAAATGAGATATGCTGGATATTTAATCAAACTGTGCAAGCTGATTAGAAATTATTTGAGGAACAGAAGATTCTACGTGAAAGTGGAAGGAGACAACTCCACAACCAGATATATGGAAGCAGGGGTGCCTCAAGGGTCAGTACTTGGGCCGTTACTGTATAACATATATATTCACGATATAACAAAATCTACAAGGACTATGCTGACACTTTATGCCGACGACACCGGAATCGCAATGCGACATCGCAAGCCAGAAATCATAGAAAGAAAATTACAAGAAGCTATAGATGAAATAAATAACTGGTGTATTAAATGGAAAATAAAGCTCAACGGACAAAAGAGCCAAGCGATATTACTGCATAAAAGGAAACTGAGAACTGCAACAAATCTAGAGGTAGATGGAGAAGAAACCGAGTGGAAAAACGGAGCGAAATATCTAGGTATCACCCTAGACAAAGGTCTAACTTGAAGAAGCCATATCGAATAAGACGTTGACAAAACCAAGGCAGCGATAAATATGCTATACCCGCTGATAGGTAGAAAGAGCCACATGTCAACTGAGATAAAATCGAAAATAATCAAAGCCGTTGCTAGACCGCAACTTACTTATGGATCAGGTGCTTGGAGATTCGCGGCAAAGAGCCATATACAAAGAATTCAGACAACAGAAAACAAGCTACTTCGATGTGTCATAGATGCGCCTTGGTTTGTCAGGAACAAACAGATATATCGAGATTTGAAGTGGGAAACCATCACCGAATTCATGAAGAGTTATTCGAAACAGCGAAGGAACATCCAAACGAAGAACTCAGGAGACTAGTGGACTACGATCCGCAGGAAGACAGAGGAAGAATGAGAATTTACAAAAGGAGACCGCGAGATCAATTGAAGAGATATTAAAATGAGTACGGAAACTTATTAAAACTATACTAAGAAGAGATATCCGAAATGGACAAACATGAAAACCCTAGCACGACAATGTGCAAGAAGAAATTAACCGATCAAAGGATAAATGGTTCGTAGGCAAATGCCCGGAACCAATGAAAAGAAGGTCCTAACCTGCTTTTCTATTCTAAACCTATTTAGTGAGTCGCGAACTCAGGAGAGTGAGTAACCCCACAGTGTTCCCTAGAAATGGGTTCCTCTGGGCGAGAGATAGAGCCCCGTGTTTTCACGGTCGCAGATTCCCCCTGCTATAAAAAAAACTCTTAGTTGAAGAACAGCACACTTTTCAGGGTTTAAGGGAATGAGCCAATCAGCACACCACTCCTCAATCCTCTTCAGGTCTTGACGTAGCGTCCCGTAGAACAACAGGGGATTAGCATAAATTTTAGTGTCGTCTGCGAACATAGAAACAACCGATCTTAAAAGTCCAGGTAAATCCGACACGTATGAACGAAATAATAATGGACCTAAGACCGAACCTTGCGGGACTCCACTGGTGGAACAACGCGAACTAGAGTATCTGCTACCGACCCTTACTGAGAATCGACGTTCGGTGACAAAGGATCGAATCCACTCCAGAATATGCCCCCTGACGCCAAGATGCTCCAATTTTGCCTACGGACCTTATGGGACCTTATCAAATGCACGAGCAAAATCCAGGTAAATGATGTCTACTGGAGCCCTGGAATCTAGAGCAGCCGTCCAATCATCCAGGCAAAGCAGAAGGTTTTTGATAACTGATCTACCAGGAACGAAACCGTGCTGGTTAGGTGGGATAATAGAATTGGTTAGAGCAAACTTCATTAGTTCATCCACAACAATTCTTTTACATATTTTGGCGACAGTAACCGTGATTGGGCGTTAATTATTGGCGTTGGTTGTATCTCCCTTTTTGAAGATGGGAGTTACAGAATCCTTCAACCAGGCAGTAGGATGTCGGTGAACAGCAAAAGACCTAGAATAAAGCATGGACAAAGGTTGAGCCAAAGCAGTGGCACAGTTCTTCAAGATAACGGATGAAATACCATCAGGACCAGGTGATGAGGTAACTTTCAGATTCTTAAGATGTCGGTCTACCAGTTCAGAGTTGAAAGAAATATTGGTGATCTCAGTCATCGATCTTTTTCCCGGCAATTCGGGAAGAGGACCCTGGGTTTAATCAGAAAAAACTTCAGCAAAAATCTCAGCTGACTGTGAGTTCTCACTGCACAGCCGATACGATGAATCACGGATAATGGGTACGGATATTTTGGTGCTGAGTGATTGACGGACGTATCTATAGAATTTCTTATGATTACCAGATCTAACCAGATTATTTTCAAAGTTTCTTCTAGCTGTCAATAAATTCTTCTTCAATTCATCCGAGTATATTCTGTGATAGTGATAATCACGATGAGACCTGCTTCGCATATACCGTTGCCATATAGCTTTCTTGTGGCGTATTTGACGTTGCATTTCATGAGTTATCCAGGGCTCTGAAGGAAACACAGAAAATATCCTCTTGGAGGTACTTCTTTCAATCCCATCCCTTAACACATCCGAAAAAATTTCCCACGCTTCATCAATTCCCTCCGAGGAAGCGAGTATCGACCAGTTTGATGCTAGCAGGATTTCAGGAAGTATTCCACCACATCTCTAGTTTTAATTTACCTTTTTACTGAGGGCGAAAAGGAAAATTGCATTAGAGACTTGAGGACTAGATGGTCAGATCGGCCAAAGGGGGGGAGGATACTCAATATCTGATGTGAGATTCTCGTCATTAACCAGAATAAAATCGAGCAGTGACTGATTCTGTCCCTGACGGAAGCGTGTAGGTGAATTGATCAACTGACTGAAATCCGAACCAACCAAAAAATCGACGAGAACTTGTGATGGAGAATTCGGCCCAGGAAGGTTGGACATCGATAACGGCCACCTCATGTCTGGAAAGTTTAAATCTCCAGCAATTAACGTCGGCACCCCATTGGAATACAGTTCTCCAAGATGTTCAAAGAGGACACCATCATAAGGTGAGGCACGAGGTCTATAAATAAAACAAATATTTAGGGCAAAATAACAATTGGAAATGTGGATAAATATGTTGTCAATGCCAGGGGTATGCAACCTATCAACAGAAATAGAGAAATTGTCACTTATGACGGAATGTACATAAATGCAGACCCCACCATATCCAATAGTTGTAGTACTGTCACTTCTATGGATGGTGTAATTAGGAATATCATAAAGAGAATCCGGAACATCAGGTCTTAACCAAGTCTCCGCCAAAAGTATAAACATAGGGTTGTTGACACTTACAAAGGCAATGATCTCATTATACTTAGAATGAAGTGATTGCACATTGAAATATGACCATTCCCTTAGCGACGACTCGAGCAGAGATGAATTCAGTTTTTTGAGTTGGGGGGAGCACGAACAATTGATGGCTCTCCTTTCACGTATCTTATGGTGATGTCTTTCTCTACGGCTTCAGTTCTTCTCTTCAGCTCTAAACGCAACAGCCTCAAGGCGTCTAATTTTGCAGGAGTCTTGTTATCAGATATCCCCACCTCCCTGAACTCTCGAACATTCCGCAGCAATCCCTTGTAACGTAAAAGACGAGATACCATATGGGAACTAGAGAAAGAGACTGTCCATAAGGTGTTGGCGGAACCGAGAGAAACGACATCAATAATGCTCTCATGGGCGCGATCATTCATGATAGCCAAGCATCTGTGCAAGAAATCATGATCCAACGTAGCGTCAGCTTTTGTTTTGAGACCAGAGATAAATAACTGTGGGATCGTTTCACCCTGTCCAAAATTTCTGCAGATGATAAGGCAGGAGTACCATTTTTCAATTCACCAATATCCTCTGACATCCTTTCCAAAATTTTACCGATAGTAACCTGCGTGAGATGAAGGTCATCCAGCTTTACTTGAATAGATTGTATCAATGCTTCATGCTGAGCCAAGGTACCACCGTGTTACTGTACCGTATCGAGAGATGATCTGAACTCAGCCTCCAAGTTTTTTTGGGATAGTCTGATCTTATTCACATCCTCCTGCAGAGCATTCAAGTTTGATTGCAAACCTGAAAACGACAACTTCATTGCTGAGACATCGGCCGCTATACTAGTATCTGTTCGCATTAACTTTTCGAAGTGCTCCATCGTAATCTGCTGGTCAGAAGGAGCTCCCTCTTCAGAGGTGGAGTTAGTTGAGTAGCTTCGGAGTTTAGTTTTCTGCTGACAAGATGCGCATCTCCATGACTTCCCACTCCCTTTGATGTATTCAAGTTCCACAGTTCCTAAATTTGAACAATTTTTGAGGAACGACTTACGGCATGATGCACACTGCAGAACATGTATGTCACCAGACGTAGTGACTGCGGTGCAAACAGGGCTATGAGAAGGCATTCTTCTCAAAATTAATGAGTTGAGAAATTAATCAAAAGAAAAAGAAACCTGCGAGGTGGTAAATTATAAGGATGGATGTACAGGGATACACGCTTCACTCTTATGGGCCGATATAAGAGACTTAATAATACAAAGACAAGTAGGCCGCGAAAAAAAAAAACAGAACGTTGAACAAACGAAATTCCTTTCACTCAAATAAACAAATGAAATCACTGGTGGATTCCACGATAAACCAAATGATTAATACAATAGAAAAACACGTATGTCACCAGCACACATGGGCTTCCACCGGCGAAATGAAATAAAATTATATAAATTCACAATCAGGCAACTGAATATCGAGAAAAAAATAATAATCCTCAAACTTTATTTATAGCTCACATGAATCCTGACCACCCGATACACCACTTGTGCTTTCCTCAGCAAATAAAATTCCAATGAACAATACATAGAAATCAATGAGAATTCAACACAGCAGTCGTACTACCACTCGGTCTCTTTAGATTATGATTCCTTCCATTGATTCCTTCATATTTCTGTTCAAACGTTGAAGCAATACCTTTATTCATATGAAAATCTTTTGATACACAATGGGCTAACGCATATTTCTTAGGGGATTTAATTAAATTATCTTCTTTTTCTTGAATATTAAAATTTTCTTCAATTTCTTTTTTATCGTTATGTTTCAAAAATTCTTCGTAATTCGAATGATCGGTTGAGTTTAAAACAATTCTACTAAGGGCATCGGCATTATTATTTGAACCTATTCTTCTAATTTAATACGCCATCTCATTAAGCGTGAATTTGGTTCCTTTAAAGATAATAACCATGTCAAAGGTTTATGATCCGTGTATATCGTAAATTTTCTTCCGTATAGATAGGGTCTAAAATGACTACATGACCAAACTATTGCGAAGAGTTCTTTTTTGATTGTACTTTATATCGTTTTTGCAGGGTTCAATGTTCTACGTGCATAAGCTCTTGGTAGGTCATTCGAAGGATTACCTTGAGATAAAATACTTCCAATTGCGATTTCCGATGCGTCGGTACTAAGCACAAAGGGCTCATTGAAATTCGGATATCGCAATATAGGGTGATTCAATAAATTTCTTTTACATGTTTCAAAGGCTTCAATATATTTCGGATCTTTAACATTAATTTTTGCGTCTTTCTTCAAAAATGCTGTTAATGGTTTTGCAATTTTCGCGAAATTAGGAATGAATTTTCTACGATAACAAACTAATCCAAGAAATGACTTTATTTCTTTTTGTGTTCTAGGAATAGGGAAATGCTTAACCGTTTTTAATTTATTTGGATTGGGTTTAATTCCTTCATGGGTAATAATATGTCTCAAGAATTCAATTTCATTTTTGAAAAAGTGACATTTGTCCAACTGTATTTTCAAATTATCTTTCTTCAAAGCATCAAGAATAGTATGAATGTCAGCTAAGTGTTGTTCGGGGGTATCAGAGAATATAATAACATCATCCATGTAATTATAGCAAATTTTTTCAATATATTTTTTTAAAACGTCATTCATTAATCTTTGAAAAGATTCTGGGGAATTTTTTAAACCGAAAGGCATTCTTAGAAATTCATAATGACCATCTTCAACAGTGAAAGCTGTTTTCTCAATTGAATCTTCATCAACTTCTATTTGATGGAATCCGGACGCTAAATCAAGCACAGAAAAATATTTTTTATTTCCTAATTTGTCCAATTTACTTTCAATTTGAGGTAGAGGATATTTATCGTCAATTGTTTTATCGTTTGAATTTCTATAATCAATTTTGTTTTACCTGATAAATATTGTTTCTTTGGAACAATAACAACTGGAAAAGACCATGGGGAAATACTCGGTCGAATAATAATAATAATAAATTTATTGATCCTTTAAGACATAACATAGCATGTATAGGATAAGTCAAAGAAAAGCTATACAATATTCAATGTTTGAACAAATATGTGATTGACAAACTTATAATTCAAATATTCATTAACAGAGTAGAAGAATTCTTTCAATAAAAGAAATTTGATTACTTTCTTAAATCTGCACAATTGAAGACATTGTATATGTTGAGGGAGATGGTTGAACAACTTAATACATTGGTATAGCGGAGACATTTCAAATCATGCAGTCCTATGTAGAGGAATGAACAATTTTCCTTTACTCCTTGTTTCGTGGGAATGGAAACTAGAAAGTTCGATGACATCATTCTCATTCTCTTTGATGTACACTAGGCATTTTAATATAAATATAGATGCAACAGTGAGTATACCATGTTCCGTAAAAAGAGGTCGGCAGGGAGAACGATGACTTTGATCAAAAATCATTCGAAGAATTCTCTTCTGAATGATGAAAACTCTTTGAACGTCTGAAGCATTAACCCAAAGTAAGATATTGTAGGACAAATGACTGTACACCAGAGAATAATAGACATCGATGACAGAACTCAGAGGAAGTATACCCTTTATTCTGTACAGAGCGTAGTAGGAGTTGTTGAGCTTTTTGCAAACATCATTAATATGTACATCCCATCTTAAGTATCTATCGATATAGACCCCAAGGAACTTGGTAGAGCTTCTGGGTGGAATAATGGTATCCAAGTAACGGGGAATGAATGTGACTTCTCGATCTACAGACAGAGTGAAGATGACACATTCTGTTTTTTTAACATTCATTATAATTCGGTTCATCTGACGCCACTCAGCAAAGCTTTTTATAATTTGTTCGCATAGTATCTGCAATCCATCTAAAGTTCGAGCAGAAATCGCTATGGTGGTGTCGTCGGCAAGCAGAACCATTCGAATTAACTGGATCAGTGTGTCCTCACTATATGCTAGAGTAATTAATAATTTCATCAAGTTTTGTGGCAGATCATTGATGAAGAGTAGGAATAAAAGTGGCCCAAGTACAGAGCCTTGGGGAACTCCCGAGTTCATGTTATGTTCACTTGAGAGAGAATCGTCAATTTTAACAGATGCGACCCTAGTCATAAGATAGCTCTGAAGCTAATTCAGAAAGACACCCCTGAATCCCAAATTATACAACTTACTGCGTATGAACTGATGAGCGAGAGTATCAAAAGCTCTTGACAAGTCGAAAAATAGAGCAGCAACATAAGAGCCATTGTCCAAACATTTATACACAAATTCAGTAAGGCGCAATGCGCCGGTTTGAGTAGAACGTCCTGACCTGAAGCCATGCTGGGAATCATCTACTATTTGAAATTTATCAAGGAACTTCATAATTCAACTAAGAGTTTGTACGAAACGTACAATGAATATCCAAAATTAGATATATCAAAAATTCATAAACTCAATTCAACGAAATATTTCCATTCGAAATTATTTAGATCATCCGCTCTTTCATAATTGTTATTTCCTGTGTAAGTAGGCCAGGTGAGACAAAGGATTGCAATAGTTTGTTTTAATATCTAACATTCCTTAATCCAACTGCAGCAATTTCGCAAGTAAAGAAAAATGTACTGAATATGTAAAATGTAAGTCGATTTCGATTATGTGGTCTTGACGTCATTGCACAATTTTACTATATATTGTAACGGTTTTATTTCCGTATTTAAATATATCTTTTAAATAACGAGACTGCTGGATGTATTAATTTAATTTATTATGGAACACAACTGGGTATCTTTATTACAGGCAGGTTCAACGATGATTGAACGTTGACTTCGATACAGAACAATCACATACATACAACATGTGTATAACAAGAAGTTTTATACTATAATCAAATGGCCTCAGCCTTAACAATATCCTTACATCCCCCCTTTTCAGTTCAAAAATATTAAATTCCTAAAATTAACAACACAAATTAATATCAACTACTAACAATTGAAAAAATTAACCAAAATTTTACAAATCAAATATCTAAACCTAATTTGGAAATCTATCTGGTTTTCTCAACAAATCTCTATCCCTCAAAAAATAAGGTGAAACTTTATTACAATCAGTATTTGCATAATTATTACAGTCACTATTGTTTTCATCAGAGTCAGAATCACTTGAAATATTTCGATATATAAAGTGTTCCCTATTCCTTCTGAATAATCTATTATTTTCATCTGAAACTAAGAAAGACCTAGGTTCATTACACTTAGAGACAATTCTACCTTTATTCCATGAATTATTTTTTCTAAAAAAGATATTTTTATTCTTCTTTTCCTTCAAAGGTCGACTGTTACGATCATAATAAAATTTTTGTTTAGTTTGACGGTTAATGATATTTTGTCGAAAGTTTCTAGAATTAATCAATTTTGGTTTAAGTAAGGAATCTTTTGTTGGAATTGTATCCTTGAGACGTCTACTTAAAAACAACTGTGCAGGCGACAAACCAAGATCAACCATTATCAATACTTGATTTATTTAAAATACCTTTACAAATATTTACAGCTTTCTCAGCCATTCCGTTGCTTCTGGGGTAATGTGGACTAGCAAAAATTAGTCTGACATTATAGTCTTCAGCAAACTTTTTAAAAATGAACGAATTAAAGGGATTATTATCAGACATTATTTTGTTTGGAAATCCAAAAATAGCAAACACTTCCATAAGGCAGTTTATTACGTCTCTAATATTTTTCGATTTTATAAATTTAAAGTCAATCCATTTGGAATAGTAATCGATAATCGCAAGGTAAGATTTATTTTTGAAATCGAAAATATCAATGCCTATTTTATCCCAAGGCCTATTTGGTAACTCATGGGGTAACAATGGCTGTTTTGCATTTTTATTTTGGAAATATTTACAAGTTTCACATTTAAGAATATATTCTTGAATTTCTTTTGACATACTTGGCCAAAATAAGCATTCACGAGCTCTAGCTCTACATTTATTAATACCAAGATGACCCTCATGTAGTTTCCTCAACATTTCAGTTCTCATGCATTTAGGTATAATTAATCTATCTCCATAAAATAACAAATCCTCACACTCAGAAATTTGATCTCTAATGCTTTGATAAATTCTCAATTCATCAGGTAATTTTCTATAATTCTTCCATCCATTCCTAAGACATTGCTTTAATTTAACAAGAGTTTCATCATTATTAGTCGATAACGTTAGTTCAGATAATTTTTTATCAGATATAGGCAATAACTCTTTCAAACTGTGAACATGAATTTCTTCATGATCTCTAAATGTAGGATCTACCAAACTAGCACGAGATAGAGCATCAGCAATGAACATCTGTTTTCCTGGTAAATATTCTACTTTTAAATCATATTTCATTAATCTATATAATAATCTCTGTAACCGAGAAGATACTTTATTAATATCTTTTCTGAAAATATTGACTAGCGGTTTCTGATCAGTATGAATTCTTACTTGCCGACCATATACAAAATAGTTGAACTTTTCAACAGCAAAGACAATAGAACTCAACTCCCGTTCAATATTTGCATATCTCTTTTCTGTATCAGACAAAGTTCTAGAGGCAAATGCCACTGGCTTTCCATCTTGCATAAGGCAAGCACCGAAACCATCCATAGACGCATCACACTGTATGATAACCTCTTTATTGACATCAAAATGTGCCAGAGTTGGAGCTTGTATAATCAAATTTTTAATTTTATTTACTGTTTCCGTGTGTGTTGGTTCCCATTGAAATAAGACATTCTCACATGTAAGCTGTCTCAAGGGCGCTGATACCGCTGATAAATTTGGACAAAACTTTCCTAAATATTTTATAATACCTAAAAATCTGAGCAATTCTTTCTTATTAGTGGGAATTTTCATTTTTTCTATAGCCTCGGTTCGCTGTGGGTCTACCTTAATGCCTTTCTCCGATATGATAAAGCCTAAAATTTTTAACTCTAACTTTTTATACTGAAATTTATCTTTATTGAAAGTTATACCATATTTTTTTGCAATCTCTAAAACTTTATGTAATTTTTCATCATGCTCCTCTTCTGTCGAACCTGAGATAATTAAATCATCTATATATATACCATCATCCAAAACATTACCGAATATTTCAACATTCTTGCGTTGGAAAATTTCCGCGGAAGTATTTATTCCGAAGGGCAAACGAAGAAACCTATATCTACCATATGGAGTAGCAAACGTACACAATTTTGACGATTCTTCATCTAACGGTATTTGGTAAAAAGAATCTCTTAAATCTAATACCGAAAAATATTTCTTATTATTCAAACTAGCCAATATTTGATAGGGAGATGGAATTTGATAATGCTCGCGTTTCAAACATTTATTCAAATCGGATGGATCAAGGCAAATACTTAAATTTTTGTCTTTTTTTTCTGTGATAACTATATTGTTAACCCAATCAGTTGGCTCGATTTGCCGACATATAACACCGTTTTGTTCTAAATTATCCAATGACTCTTTTAATTTGGGCATTAGTTTTTGTGGAATTCTCCGAGAACTGTGTATAACAGGAATTGCTTTATCATCCAGAATTAATTTGCAAGGTTTTCCAGGAAAACGTCCTGAATTATTAAAAACTCCATTATATTCCAATACTATATCATTTTTTGATTTTAATTTAGTCTTTGTTAATGAACTTATATGCTTAATCAAGTTAAAATCTAAGCAAGCCTTCAAACCCAATATTGGTTTATCTGCACCATCAACAATATAAAAAGATAAATCTGATTTTCTGTCTCTAATGATACAACTCAACCTTACCAATCCTCTTACTTGCACCATTTTTCTTCCAAATGCCATCAAGTTAACGTTAGCAGGGGCAATTCCATCCAGTGAGCCAATTTTTGTACAGTAGACCTTCGTGGGAAGTACATTACACTCTGCTCCAGTATCCAACTTAAAACATACAATTGCATTATTAATCATTATATTTTCAGCTAACATTTCTTCATTAGAACAATCGCTTAATTTGGATTTCAACTGATTAATATGTATTGTATCAATAAACAAATTGTCAACCTCTTCACATAATGAAATAGTTTCCACTGGAGATGTTTCTGGTTTCTTTTTCTTTTTATTTTTATCATTTGAATTTTTTAATAAGCAACATGCAGAAAAATGATTGTGTTTTTTACAATATGAGCAAGTTTTACCAAAAGCAGGACATTTACGATTGTCATGTTTATATCCACATCTTTGACATTTTATGAATGATTTATTGTAACTATTTCTATTACTTAACTTATTTAATCTCTTCTGAGTAACAGCATCAACGGCATAATCCGGCTTTGGCTGATTACCAGTGATCACACTTGCTTGCTGCCGGCTAATCTCCATGATGTTGCAAATTTCCTCAGTTTTCTTCAGTGACAAGCTCTCATTCTGCAGCAGCTTCTCTCGCAGGTTATCGTCCTTCATTCCCATTATGATCTTGTCCCTGACCATCTCATCTTCATTGGTGTACTCGCAGTTTTTCACCAGAGTTTTTATTTCCGTAATGAAACTCGTTATTGACTGGCCATCCTTCTGAGTGCAGCTCAAAAATTTAAAACGGTCGAACACCACATTCTTCTTTGGTTCGCAATACTTCTTGAATGCCGCCTTTACATCCTCCAGTTTTGCAGAAGAAATTTTTAACTTCAAGGTATTAAAAATTTCCAAACCTGCATCTCCGATTAAATTCAGGAATATTGCCACCTTTTTTTCTTCAGAAGCATTCGTATCCACGGCAGCTAACATATATAATTCGAATTTTTGAATCCATGTGGCCCAATTTTGTCCCATGTTTCCCGAAAATTCCATAGCAGGTGGGATTCTGAATCCTTCCATATTTTTATAATCCTTGAATAATTATCGGAAAAATCACAACACCTGACACCATGTAACGGTTTTATTTCCGTATTTAAATATATCTTTTAAATAACGAGACTGCTGGATGTATTAATTTAATTTATTATGGAACACAACTGGGTATCTTTATTACAGGCAGGTTCAACGATGATTGAACGTTGACTTCGATACAGAACAATCACATACATACAACATGTGTATAACAAGAAGTTTTATACTATAATCAAATGGCCT
Organism: Coccinella septempunctata; assembly: GCF_907165205.1. Lineage (NCBI taxonomy): Eukaryota > Metazoa > Arthropoda > Insecta > Coleoptera > Coccinellidae > Coccinella > Coccinella septempunctata. The sequence goes on along the minus strand of NC_058193.1, from coordinate 10,927,739 downwards.
CAGCCTTAACAATATCCTTACAGTTTGTTAGATTAGGAAATAAACGTTCATTATCAAGTGATCCGCATTATCAATCTCAATTCTCGAGTCCCTTAGTTTTCACCAACCCAGAACTCTTAGAACTTGAGGTACAATTGAGATACCACCCCAACATTGGTCCTTCGAGCCTACAATCAACCACCAGGGACTTTGGAATACATACATCCACTGAACCCACATAAAGAAGCAGTCAACAATCAACCACAAGGAACTTTGGAATACATCCACTGGATCCACATCAAGAAGCAGTCATCGGACTTACAACCCTTTGACTCAACCAACAGGGAAATACATCCACTGGGCACACATCAAGAAGCAGTCATCGGACTCACAACCCTTTGACTCAACCACCAGGAAAATACATCCACTGAGCACACAACAAGAAGCAGTCATCGAACTTACAACCCTTTGACTCAACAACCAGGGACTTTGGAATACATCCACTGAACCCACATCAAAAAACAGTCAACGGACTCAACCACCAGGGACTTTGGAATACATCCACTGAACCCACATCAAGAAGCAGTCAACGGACTCAACCACCAGGGACTTCTCAATTTCACCAATCTGAATTCTGAATCAGCAGGAGCCATGAAGAAATTACACGACACCATTAGGGAAAGCACAGAAGCCCTCAGAAACATGAATATAAACAAATGGGAAGACATAATTGCATATATTATATCATACTAAGAAAACTGGATTCAACTACAGCAAATCTCTACGAGCAAAGTGTAAACAAGCCACGAGATATTCAGCACCTGGATGACCTCATCAGCTTCCTAGCTCAACGTTTCCAAACACTTGAAGTCGTCAGAACGAATACAGAAAAACCAGAAAGAAAGTACGATGAACACCAGAAAATAAACAGTCACCTCCAGCGAACAACAAAGTGCAGCATATGCAATAATCTCCACGAAATCTACAGATGTGAAAAATTCAAAAATCTTAGCTTAGCTGAAAGAGAAGCACACATCAATCAAAAACAACTATGCAGGAACTGCCTGAGTCACCACTTCAAACAAATCTGTCACTGTCGTTCCAGATGCAACGGTCGCCATCATACAATGCTCCATCGAGAAAAGCGAAATGATGATACAAAAAGGCCACATCCTTCCAACCCCACTCAAGAAAGGGTCAATTCACATCTGGGACACGCAAAGAACAACCTTCAAGAATCAAAGACCTCAGTGCTAGCAACCGCCCTCATCAGAGCCACCAACAAAAACGATGAAAAAATAACTCTAAGAGCCTTGATTGGCCCAGGATCACAAGCCTCTTTCATCACAACAGCCGCAGCTCAAGCATTGGGAAAACAAAAAATCAAACAAAACGCTGAAATAACCGGACTAGGAAATACCGCTACGGAATCCAGGTGGAAAATAAATACGAACATTACACCCAACTTCGACAGTGAATTTGCGATGGACGCTGAGCTCAATGTAATAGGCAAAGTAACAAATAATATGCCGTCCACTCACCTTTATACCAAAATCAATTGGGATAATATACAATTCGCAGATCCATTATTCCATGTACCAGGTCCAATCGACGTTCTACTCGGAATTGACTACTTCCCCAAGTATATGAAGTCTGGATTCAAGGCAACAGAGGATGGACTAGTGGCACAAAACACTCATTTCGGATGGATTATTACTGGAACCGCATCATCGAGTCCACAAATTCGTGTAGCAAGCTTGATCACGAATTTGAATGAAAATTCACAACTCACAAAATTCTGGAACATCGAAGAAGCAGAAAATTCCGAGGAAACAACAAACGACGATACCTTCGTCGAAGAATTTTACTCCAACACCTTTCGTCGGGACGAGCACGGCTATACTGTGAAACTTCCATTCAAGAAAAGTACAACTCAGCTAGGAGAATCGAAGCAGAGGACACTGGCACGACTATTTCAATTGGAAAACAAGCTGGATAAAGACGAAAAGCTTAGAACCATGTATAAAGAATTTGTGGTGATAAAAGCGATTCGACACAGTGTACGTGTCGAACCAAGTTTGTCATCCCCAGAAGATACCTGCACATTGTAACAATGGCATTCTTGGACTTGACCCTCAACTTTCTCCACCGTCAAGGAAATTCCCGAATTGCAATGAAATCTTCGTTGTCATGTCATATGAGTCACTTCAGGTACAAGGGACTAGAAAGATTTGGGAGGCGCAAGTCCACGGAGCCCATTGGGCAGGTATATAAATACCTCAAATATAGGTAAACGAGAACAGTGGTTACAGAGACTGGTTAGCAGTTATCGACAACGGTCGAAACATTCTTGTAATCAGAACAGATCTCCCGATGAATAAACATATTCCTTCGTTTCCACAAGTGTTTTAATGTTTCCCGTAAACACATACACCTCAAATTTATGCAGGAATACATTGCGCTAGGTCATATGAAAATTGCTAGCTCAAATAATTCAGCGAAGAGGTATTATATTCCACATCAACGTGTATTGAAAGAAGAACGTGATACGACAAAGCTAAGAGTCGTATTCGATGCAAGCGCAAAGACAAGTACCGGACTCAGCCTAAACGACATTCTTCACACAGGACCTAAACTACAGCAGGCTCTCATATATTCTGATAAGATGGCGAAAACACAAAATAGCCATAACAGCTGACATCGAGAAAATGTATAGGCAGGTGAAATTGGACAGAGAAAACCAGCCATTACACTCTATACTCTGGAGAAACACCAAAGATGAGCCAATTGAAACCTACGAATTAACCACTGTAACCTACGGTACAGAACCAGCAGCTTACCTGGCCATAAGAACAATGAGACAACTAGTTACAGATGAAAAGAAAAACCACCTCCTTGCAGCTGAAATAGTGCTACGGGATTTCTACGTGGACGATCTTCTAAGTGGCGCTGACACTATTGAAGAAGCACGATATATACAAAAGGAAGTAGCTGACCTACTCAAAAAAGGAGGATTCAATATAAGAAAGTGGAAATATAACGTACTGACCGAAAGCAAATCCACCGTCACGCTGGAAGACGAAAATGGACCAACCAAGACGCTCGGTATAACATGGACTCCCAGAGAAGATAATATTCAGTTTCTAATAAAACGAAACTCCGAACATCGGTTAACAAAAAGAAAAATCTTATCAGAAATCGCCACAATCTTCGATCCTCTTGGATTATTATCTCCAGTCATTATACAGGCGAAACTGCTAATGCAAGAAATATGGAAAACCAACACATCATGGGATGAACCACCACCAGAGCATATCAGGAACACCTTGAAAAACTTCAGAAACGAGCTTCCAAAATTAGAAGAAATTCAAGTTCAACGCTGTATTCACCTACGTCGTGGTCAACCCTAGGAAATACATGGATTCTCAGATGCATCCCTGAAATCATATGGCGCTGCAGTATACATAAAAACAACAGACACAAATGGGAACACCCACGTGGGACTCCTGGCTTCCAAATCAGAAGTAGCCCCACTAAAAAATACAAAGACAATCCCGCAGTTAGAACTCTGCGCAGCCCTTCTTCTAGCGAAACTCATCAAACGCTGCGTTGCGGCCCTGAATCACAACAATTCAAGAATATTCACCTGGTCCTACTCTCAAGTAGTAAGATCATGGATAAACACTGACGCTGGAAAGTGGAAAATGTTCATCGCGAACAGAGTTCGAGAAATCCATAACCTGCTAGGTCAAGGTCACTGGTACTACGTAAGGTCAGCCGATAATCCGGCAGATTTAATCTCACGAGGATTGAGACCCAGCGCGCTTGCAAGCAATAACCTTTGGTGAATCGGACCCGAATGGCTAAAGCATGGACTGAAAGAAGAAATCCATCTATAATTACTCCCTTCTGATACACAGGAAGTCACGAAGGAATTGAAGAAAACAGAAATTTCCACGAATACCGTAAGCGTGGAGAATCACGGAAAAAAACGGTGAGAATTATGGCGTACTGGAGGAGATTCCTGAAACCAGAAAATCGCAGATCCATCACATCCCTTGAAGCAGAAGAACTACAGGAGAGTGAAAAAGCTCTTCTCAAGCTTACACAACATACATATTTTCAAAATGACATTGAGCTGATCATCAAAACAGGAAAAGTGAAGAAGTCCAGCCACCTGAAAAGTCTTAACCCATACATAGATCACGAAGGCCTACTCAGAGTAAATGGAAGAATACATAACGCACCCCTAGAATATAGCCAAAGACATCCAATTATACTACCCACAAGGAGCCACATTACTAACCTCATAATAAGAAACGCTCATCATCAGACCTTGCATAGAGGAAACCAAGCTACTTTGAATTATATTCGACAAAAGTATTGGATAATTCAAGCGAAGAACAAAGTTAAGCAGATGATCCGGCAATGTGTTGTATGTACACGATTCCGAGCAGAGACAAGAAACGAATTAATGGGATCACTGCCAACGCCCAGAGTAGCTCCGTCGCATCCATTCACCCACACTGGTGTCGATTACGCTGGACCGATACAGATAGGACTCTCCAGAGGAAGAGGATGTAAATCCTACAAAGGATACATAGCAGTTTTTATATGTCTATCAACGAAGGCAATCCACATAGAAGCTGTCGCGGACCTTACATCGACCGCCTTCATGGCTGCCTTCAGGAGATTCATCTCGCGCAGGGGAATATGCACCGATGTGTACTCAGACAACGGCACATCACATAGCTGAAGAAGAAGAACTCCAAACATCTGGAGAAATAAACAAACTTCTGGTACAACAATCTGACCTGGACGACGAAGTATCAAGTTACCGTTGGAAACAATATCACTTGCATTCAACGATAAACTCCAGTACGAACATCGTAATAATCATTGTCATTGTTTTACTTGCTGTTTACTTTTTAAAACATAGGAAACAACAACAAACACCGGCTGATGCACATGCGAGCAATAGACCAGTTCATCCTGAGGAGATCGAGCTGCAGCCAATATACAATGACTCCAGACCAGGCAGCCAGCTCCAGGGATGACAACCACCAACAAAGACATCAAGACCCCAACCACATCACCATGGCCGTCGGGAATATGTACGAAACGTACAATAAATATCCAAAATTAGATATATCAAAAATTCATAAACTCAATTCAACCAAATATTTCCATTCGAAATTATTTAGATCATCCGCTCTTTCATAATTGTTATTTCCTGTGTAAGTAGGCCAGGTGAGACAAAGGATTGCAATAGTTTGTTTTAATATCTAACATTCCTTAATCCAACTGCAGCAATTTCGCAAGTAAAGAAAAATGTACTGAATATGTAAAATGTAAGTCGATTTCGATTATGTGGTCTTGACGTCATTGCACAATTTTACTATATATAGTTTGTTAGATTAGGAAATAAACGTTCATTATCAAGTGATCCGCATTATCAATCTCAATTCTCGAGTCCCTTAGTTTTCACCAACCCAGAACTCTTAGAACTTGAGGTACAATTGAGATACCACCCCAACATTGGTCCTTCGAGCCTACAATCAACCACCAGGGACTTTGGAATACATACATCCACTGAACCCACATAAAGAAGCAGTCAACAATCAACCACAAGGAACTTTGGAATACATCCACTGGATCCACATCAAGAAGCAGTCATCGGACTTACAACCCTTTGACTCAACCAACAGGGAAATACATCCACTGGGCACACATCAAGAAGCAGTCATCGGACTCACAACCCTTTGACTCAACCACCAGGAAAATACATCCACTGAGCACACAACAAGAAGCAGTCATCGAACTTACAACCCTTTGACTCAACAACCAGGGACTTTGGAATACATCCACTGAACCCACATCAAAAAACAGTCAACGGACTCAACCACCAGGGACTTTGGAATACATCCACTGAACCCACATCAAGAAGCAGTCAACGGACTCAACCACCAGGGACTTCTCAATTTCACCAATCTGAATTCTGAATCAGCAGGAGCCATGAAGAAATTACACGACACCATTAGGGAAAGCACAGAAGCCCTCAGAAACATGAATATAAACAAATGGGAAGACATAATTGCATATATTATATCATACTAAGAAAACTGGATTCAACTACAGCAAATCTCTACGAGCAAAGTGTAAACAAGCCACGAGATATTCAGCACCTGGATGACCTCATCAGCTTCCTAGCTCAACGTTTCCAAACACTTGAAGTCGTCAGAACGAATACAGAAAAAGAATAAAGATAGGATAAAGAAAAATGTACTGAATATGCAAAATGTAAGTCGGTGGTGGTCTTGACGTCATTGTACAATTTGACTATATATAGTTGGTTAGATTAGGAAATAAACGTTCATTAACAAGTGATCCGCATTATCAATCTCAATCCTCGAGTCCCTAAGTTTTCAGAACTCTTAGAACTTGAGGTACAATTGAGATACCACCCCAACAGAGTTATTCTCTCAATCACTTTGGAAATGGTACTCAAGATAGCAATGGGCCGGTAATTAGATGTGGATCGTCCTTCTTGTGGATTGGAATTATAATAGCTTTCTCGAGAGACCGAGGAAACACACCAGTGCTGATCGATATATTGACAATATGAGCGATATGTGCGCTGATTTCACTGGAAATCAACTTCAAAATTCGGCCAGAGATGAAATCAACTCTTATTGCTTTTAATTGATCTCAAAACATCAGTCACTTAATGTTCAAGAACCGAATGGAAGAAAAAATTGTTATCTTGCATGCACGACGTGGTACATGATGACGATAACAACCCTTTATAGTAGCTGTGAAGAGAAGACTCAGCAATGATGGTGAAATAGCCGGCAGAAATCTTCGCCAAAATTTTGGGATCCGAGTAAGTCTTGCCGTCGACAAGGAGCATTAGTGATTTATTTTTTGCGTTCTCTCGTCCAGTCATCTTATGCACAATGTTCCAGAAGGTTTTATTTTTGTTTTCCGACTTATCGATAAGGTAGCTATGGAATTTTAATTTTGTGAGCTTAATGAAGATTGGTATTGAGATTTGGCTCTCTTATATAAATTATAGGTTGCCTGACATTGCAAATTATTGCGCAACCAGTGGACATTGGCTAAGTCTTTTTTAGCAGAGATAATCTCAGGGGTAATCCAGCCTTCAACCTTCTGAGCCCTGCTAGAACTCCACATTTGTGGGCAACAGAGTTCGAACGTATCCCGACTGATTCCGACTAACGTTTCCAAACATTCATCTACATTTTGGTATATGTACACGTCTTGAAAATTACAGGTGGAAATACCATAAACAAGGTCATCAAAATTTTGCTTACTAAGATTTCTAACTAACGTCCTTTTGCTGTCAGTTTCATTTTCATTATTAAAATCCAGGGACAACTCCAAAGAAAGAGCTCTGTGATCGCTAATATGAGCTTCGAAAACGTCAAAAGTACAATGATTGAACCCTGCACTAGTCAGAATGTAGTCAACCTTAGAGATAAAGGTGTGACCTGTGATATCCGTGAAAACTCTAGTTGGTTCATGAGATAGTACATTCAGATTGAAGGACTCTATTAAATCTAGAAATAATGTGCGATTTTTACAATTCACCTTCAAAAAATCAATGTTCAGATCACCACATAGGAAAACAGTGTCAGCCGCGTTGGAAGAAAAGTTCAAAGCTAAAGATAATCTCTCCAGGAAGAGTTCACCAGAACAAGGGCGATATACACTCAAAATGCCCACACGGATGTTACCAGCAAGCACCAACGTTCCACAGATCTCACATTGCATCTCTTCAGATAACCTGGAAAAAAATCTTTTTATCTAACATTTCTTTAATTTGACTTCTTACTTCTTCGCGATGGATTTCAGGATATCAATAAATTTTACAATGGACTGGGACATCATCAGTCGTACGAATTTTATGTTTTACTCTATTTGAAAAATTAAGGGGTTGACTATTTAATTTCGGTTCTAAATGACTCAGATCAATTGGAATCTCTGTTTGATTCTGACAAACTTGTTGGTAGTAAGAAGGTATTTGACAATTATCATTAAAAATAATTCGATTTTTGAAATCTAAGTTAAGTCCGTATTTATTCAGGAAATCTGCACCAATTAAACCATCATTCGTAAGATTAGAAGAAAAAATCACCTACATTCTCTTAAGTGTCAGGGTAAGGCAAGTTTTGCCATGCTTGATGAATTCAGGGCTTTAAGGCGTGACATCAAGTCCCAAACTAAAATAGAATATTCAAATTATAAAAAGAACATTGAAAATAATATAAACAGTGATCCTAACACTTTCTGGTCATTTGTAAAAAAGAAATCAGGAAGTGGTGGTATACCAACAGAGATGGACTTTGGTGGTGAGGCGTTAACAACTAAGCAGAACATCGCAGATGGCTTTGCGAATTATTTTCAATCGGTTTATGAAGGAGATTTACAGGGGCAGATTCCTACTTTTCACGGAAGTGGGTTCGATTTTCCTGAGGTTACTGATGATGATATTTTGTCCAGCATAAAAAGTTTGAAACCAAAAAAAACGACTGGTTCTGACTACATACCCTCATACATTTTTAAGGGATGTGCCAATTTTCTGCTAGCTCCTCTAAAATATATATTTAACCTCTCTCTACAACAAGGGTGCTTTCCAGATAGGCTTAAGGAGTCGATTGTCACACCAGTTTTCAAGAAGGGCAGAAGGAATAATATAATGGATTATCGTCCGATTAGTCTGTTAAACAGTTTGGGTAAAATCTTTGAGAAAATCATCTACAGATCAATTTTTTCGCAGGTGTCTGACAGGATCTCTATTTGCCAGCATGGCTTTCTTCCTGATAGATCTACTATAACAAACCTCTGTATTTTTTGTGAACATGTGTCGAATGCAATTTTGAATAATCAACAGCTGGATGTCATCTATACTGACTGTGCTAAGGCATTTGACAAGGTTGATCATGGTATTTTGATTCGGAAACTGAAGAGTCTAGGCTTCTCTGGTAGATCCTTGAGACTGCTAGCTTCATACTTATCCGGCCGACGGCAGAGGGTCAAAGTCGGTAATATATTGTCCTTTTTGTACATTGCAACATCTGGAGTGCCTCAAGGTAGTATCTTGGGTCCGCTCCTTTTCTTGATATTCATCAATGATCTGCCTGAAAGTTTGGTGGGGTCTGTCGGATTGCTCTTTGCAGATGACTTCAAGCTGTTTCGGACTGTAGGTGGGGAGTGTGATGCAGCTGCCCTTCAGAGGGATCTGAATTTGGCACTGGAGTGGTTTAGGAGGAACAAGATGACTGTCAGTGGAGAGAAATGTTGTGTTGTGTCGTATGCCCGAAAGGTGAATGTGATGGTTGAAGATTACCATGTGGATGATATTAAAATTAAGAGATGCGATGAGGTTAAAGATTTAGGGGTCTTGTTTCAGTCCGATTTTAAGTTCAACAATCATTATAGTAACATCATAAATAAGGCTTATAAAATACTCGGATTTGTTATACGGAACAGTAGAGAATTTAATGTTGAAACTACTATTAAACTCTACACAACTCTTGTGAGACCTCATCTTGAATATGCCGCCAATGTCTGGTCGCCAACTTGCTATATCCATAGCAATGAGATCGAAAAAGTGCAGAAGCGATTCCTGCGATATATCCATGTTAAAAACAATGGAAGTTATCCATTTATGATTTCCTATCGGTCTATGTTGTTAGATTTTCACCTCTGCTCTCTTGATGTCCGGAGGAGGACTCAAGCTGTGATATTTATACATAATATTGTAAATAATTTGAAGTATTGTGATTGTCATCTTATTAACTTCATCAAGTTTAGAGTGCCAAAGATTAATCTGAGGATGTTATCTTGTGACCTGTTTTGTGTTGACAGAAGGAGTCCATCACCTATCACTCACCTGCTGGGCGTTTGCAATGCGGTGTTGTCAGAGGGTATAATTCGCGATTTTTTTAACACTAGCAGGAAAGAAATTAAGCTCAATTTGTTGCTGCATCAGAAGGAAAACCCAATTTAATGTGATATTTTGCTACTTTATACATCTGCTTTTGTTGTCTTTTATTTGTTCAAATGTTTGTTGTTGTTATATTGTTAAATCTTATATTTCTAGATTGTGAATTCAGCGAAATGTTGAAAACCTTTGCATGTAATTACCTTTGGTGTATGTAAAGTGAAGATGAATAAATAAATAAATAATTTTCATGAAATTCATACAAAATGAAAGGATGAAAATCATGTTCTGAATTCTGAAAATAATAGTCATAAAACTCTTTCATCAGAAGTTTGCTTTCTAAAGCAAGCAGTTAATGTAAATGATTCTCTGAAAATATTCTTAGGGACATGATTGTATGCAAATTTTGGATATATTAAACAAACGGAACAAACGCTATCGATTAATAATTTACACTATTCGAATTTACGAATTTTCTTTGAGGATTTATATCATATTGTGAGGAATAATTTGGTCGTTTTTGAGGATAATTTTTGCTTTTAATAGACATTCTTTCTGATGGATCAATATTTCGATAATTATGATTTTTCATATTTTTCGATTATTTTGGTTGAAATTATTATTCTTATGAATTGATTGAGGCTTATTCCGTCTGCTTCTATCAAGTAATTCATATTGTTATAGATAAGAAATATAATCTTTTACAGCATTCACAGTATCATCAAAACTACAGTCGTTATTCACAACTAAATGCGTTCTCAATTCGGTGAATTTGAAATTAAGACTGTTTTGCAAATTTTTAGAATATTTAATTTATAATGTAATTTTTCTGGAACAGTCATTGGATCTGCATCTATTCGATAATTAATTCGTATTTTTAAGGCAATTATGCGGTCTATAAAATTCAATAAATCTTCATGAGGCTTTTTATTCAAAAACTGATAGATTAACACGTCTAGGTTGATAAGATCTCCAAATTTAGTATAGAGAAATTGTTTGAGAAGTTCCCAATTGTTACGAATATCAGCACGCGCTCTATCTATTAATTTTGATTTTACAACAGCAAAGCAATAATTTTTAACAATTTCGTTCTCATTAGTGAACATCCTTAAATAATCTTCAGCATTTTGAATGAAGGAATGCAACTCATTTTCTATACCTGAAAATTAAGGTAATAGCGTGCCAAATTTTTCTTTGATAGACAAATATATTCTTCCCGTAGCCATTACAGATTTATTTACTTTTTTATTGTTTTTGGAGGTAAAATGCTTAATTGAAGTAATCTTGAGTTTTCGTTATTTTGAATAAGTATTCAATATTAAAAATTCACGTTATTATCGGTTTTTAAAAGAAACCTAGGAAAAACTCTTCGTAATATAGAAATGTATCTACTCTTTTAACAATTGGAGAAAATTTAGATCGTGTGAAAATGACGAAGATATGTTAGATGATTATGAAAGGGCCATGTTTCAAAGAATCATTGGAAGCATCTTATATATGTCCATCTCAACTAGGCCAGATCTAGCATTCGTAGCGACATTTATGAGTCAATTCAATCACAAACCAAATGTCCAACATTAAAAAGAAATGAAACATATTCTTAGATATTCAAAAGGAACAATGCATTATGGCGTAGAATATTGTGAGACTGAAAAAAAAACTTGAAGTTTTTTGTGATGCAGACTTGGGTGCGAACGAAGTGTACGGGAAATCATATAGTGGATATGTTTTCATATTAGCAGGAGGAGCTGTGAGCTGGACCAGTCGAAAGCAGCATTGTGTAGCATTAAGCACCGTAGAGTCAGAATTTGTTGCACTAAATGAAGCCAGCCAAAGAGTTCGTGTTTTTGCAGAAGTTGGTTGAGGAAATTTCTCAAAATGAATATTTTGAAGAGTGTTACATCAATATTGATAATCAAGGAGTAATAAAACTGGCAGAAAAAAGAACAAATTCGGAGAGATCCAAACATATATGTGGATCTGAGAGTGTTTTACATAAGAAACCTGATAGAAGATGAAATATTTCATCTGAAGTATACCGAATCTGAGTCAAACGTTGCTGATCTATTGACGAAGACGGTACCTGTGATTTTGATGATGAACCATTTAAAAAGTATGGGGATCAAAGATCCAGGAGGAGTGTTAGAATGGTGGTATTTAGATCGCTATGTGTTTGAGTTTGAAGTTGAAGTGACATGAATTGTCAATAAAAATTTATAACTTGCAAAGATGTGAAAGTTATTTTATCTGCATTTTCACTACATAACATTTTCTGTACACTGCGAAATCAGTAAGAAACTGACACATTCATTATTGATGATTCAGCAATTGTCTTAATCTGTGTGCGACATTCACTTGATTCCTTATTTAGCTCTTAATTCTCGAGTATTAATCTTTTCTTGTTGCTCTCGATTTGGTGGCGTGACCGTACCGAAGCAAGCCGGAAGTCTTTTTTTGATACCGCATACTTCGTGATTCAAAGTTACATTCTTTTATTCGTTTAATTGTGTTAATCCCTATTGTTAATCCTCCTGTTTGACGCAGACTTCTGTCGTCTGGCTCTCTGGTGAACCAAGACCAATCGACGGAAGTCTCGAAGTCGCTCCGCTGGTAATGCTTGCATTGTGTTTCACCTGAATCAACCCTGTCCCTTTTATTGAATAGTTTCAATTCTGATCGGCCTGTACACTGAAAATCACTGAAACTGCTCGGGATCAAACCCATCGCTAAATTAACCGATTACAGGGACTTGGATCTTTCTGAGACAACCGGTTATTGTAAATTTTGTATAAACCCCGTACAGGGTGGGCAAAATTCGTTGACTACTGAGAGGATCTCGAGAACTATAGCAGCTAGAAGAAAACGGATGACACATTTCCGCCGAGCTCATTTTCGGAGAAACAAAGAATGGTGAAAATCGCAGCTACGATACTTCGATACTTCGTTTTTGTAAAGTTCTTATAACTTTTTTGTCCTTGAAGGTACAAATCTGAAACTTGAACCCCCTACAGGCACTTCTTTACGTAGAATGCAATGATGAGCTCAAAATATTTTTTTATTTCGAATGATTTGGTGAACTTTTTTTTTTAAATGCACACTTTTATTCAATTTGTTATTCTTGCAATGGAAAAAAATCTTTTGTCAGTAGATTCTACGTATAAAACTGCCTAAGAAAGTTCAAGTTTCAGATCTGTAACTTCAAAGACAACAAAGTTATGAAAACTTTTCTGAATCGTCAAAACCCCAATTTTTGTTAACTAATAACTCGAAATCTAAAAATGATTGGCCGATTCTGTTTTCAGATCTGAATTTGTCATGAAAAAAGAGCTAAAGAATGTGTCATCCGTTTTCTTCTAGCTGCTATAGTTCTCGAGATTCTCTGAGTAGACAACGAATTTCGCCCACCCTGTACATTCCTTATTGTCTCAGAAGGAATCAAAGGGACCGATATTGATTTCTTTTTTTTTTTCAATACCTGATATTTTGACTGAATATAATTGATTTGAGTATTGTTTGATTCATTGATTTCACTGTGTTGATTTTGAATTTCTGACCACCGTGAAAGATTAATTGTTGCATTTCTGTTTTCCTCATTTTCGAACTGGGTCATCAGCTGTATATATTTCTTGACTTAGAAATCATTGTATGGGTCACTGTTATTTAGATTATTGTTTTAAATTCGGTTTTATAGAACTTGTTATCGCTACCACCTCAGATATCCCCGAACTCTGTCTCCGACTAGTAGGTACCTGGGTGGGTTTGCTATTTCTCCCTATTGAAAGAATAGCTGGCGCTCGAGATTTCACCCTTGAAAACTAAACCCGTGATAATATAGTTGTGGAGCTGCGCTGATATAAAATTCTAAGCCAACAGCTTATGCTTCAAAATCTCTGAAAAGCAACGCTATGTTCAGATTGAAAAAGAAATGCTAGCTATAGTTCATCAGTACATATATGCAAGAACAGTTACTGTCGAAACTTATTATATACCGTTAATCGATATTTTTAAAAAATCATTAGGCGCGGTTCTCACTGGAGCGATACGACAAGCGATGCAACATGAGCAATCTTTTATCGCCCGATGCAACTTTTATCTTCGCAACACTCCAGTGCACACTGAAGCGATACGATATCCAAATTAAGCGCTTAATTGTCAATCAATTACGAAATTCTATGCTACTTTTTCCGATTTGATTCTCAATCACCTTTATGTCGCTGAAGCGACACGGCAGCTGTGTCGCCCAAACCGACGCGATTTCGATATTATTCGATGTAGTATCGCGATCGCTTCAGTGTGCACTGAATTAGTTGCTTCCATTACGTTTGCACGGTTATAAGAGAGCCGTGTCGAATCAGGGTCGGGTTGCTTATCGAATCACCTGTCGCATCGTTTATCGTATCGCTCCAGTGAGAACCGCGCCTTAAATGGATGTCCGATGCGCATGCAGAGAATGTTGTTAGACCTACAATTAAATTATTTCAAATTGGTGTTTAAGCCTGGTAGGGAAATGTATATTGCCAATTCGTTGTCCAGAATTGTAATTCCTAAAAATGGTGTGAGCGATATAACTCTCGAGTATGATTATCAGGTAGCTTTTGTTCAAAAACACTTAACTTATCAAATGCAGGGAATCTTCCAGAAAGAAAGTTCAAACGATAGAGAAATATGCACGGTCATGAAGTATGTTAGAAATGGATGGCCATCAGAAAAACGAAGGTGTATTGAATTGCTATGCCATATTGGAATTTCCGCAATGAACTTGTTTTAATCGGAAATCCCCTATTTAAAGGTAATGCAGTTGTTGCACCCAAAAATTCAAGAAATAAAATTCTTCGGATGTTGCAGGTATCTAGGTCATCTAGGTATAATTAAAACAAAATTGAGAGCCGAAGGTATTGTTTCTTGAAATGGAATGAATCATGTCATATAAAATTTTGTTCAGTCTTGTAAAAAATATATTAGATATTCGAGAACGAGAAGTAACCAAAGGCAGCCATTTTCTCCACACCAGGTACCAGAATATCTATGGGACAAAAATAGGTACAGATTTATATGAATTGAATGGTACAAAGTCTATCTTATAATAGTTGTTAATTTTTCAAAGGTTTTTGAGATATTTTAGATTTCATCTGCAAAATCAGAGACAATAGTAGAAATAATGAAAAATGTTTTTTCTAAATATGGAATTACAAAAATTGTGTTTAGTGATAATAATACTCAATATACAGCTGAGTGTTTCCAAAATTTTGCTGAAACATATATGGATTCACTCATTAAACCTCGAGTCCTCTTTACGCCCAATCTAATGGGATTGTAGAGCGAAGTATTCAAAGGGTAAATAATACCATCAAAGAATGCACTTACGGTGGTAACGATTTAAATTTGGCATTGTTGAAACTGTCCAGTAAACCATAATATTTTGTCGCCTTCTGAGCTGGTTTTTGATAGAAAGTTGAGATCGGTGTTGCCAATGCAAAAATTTAGCTCAAGACCCAATAATATTAACTATACACAGCAGAGAAAATTTTTAATGATGATAGAAAAAAAAAACTATGACAGAACTGCTAGCAATTTAAAACCACTTCCATTGAATCAAAAAGTTTTCATAATTGAAAGTAGTATTTGGATACCTGGTATAATAAGAACAAAACTTGCTAAGCAATCATATCTAGTATCTAGTTGAAAAAACGTGTGTGTTTTTAGAAGAATTAGAATGTATTTAAAGCCAAATGAACAATTTGATTGCTTGGATGTAACTGATGATGAATCTGAGATAAGTAAGACTGATGTAGTTGTAAAGAAAGAACCTTCTGACAAAAGTTCTCAATCTGTGTCAGATAAAACCAGTAACAAAAGAAGAACTTATTATGAAACGAGGTATTGTAGAAAGATTAGAAAACCTGAAAAATTTAAATAACCCGAATAATTGTTTATAAATAGGTCTTACGTTCAGTATCATAATAAAATCTAAAGTCACTTTAAGCTTAAAGCTTCCTTTATTGTCATTTTTAGTAGGGTTAAAGAAAGTTTTAAAATTAAAGGGACTTTAGGTTTGACTATGAAACCGGCCGTTAGTTTAAGATTAAAAAAAATCGTAGATTTAAGAATTTATTAAAAAGAAAAGATGTCATATCTATGTTGAAACCTAAAGCGCATGTCAGATTCTGCAGCTCATACGAACTCGGTTCGTGAATGAAGAGTCACTCAAATAAATGAGATCAACCCGTGAATGTGTTTTAATACGAATTCCCATGTAACGAATAATAACACACGTGATAATTGTTAAAAAAATTTCACGCTGATAAATAACGATATTAATTGTTTAAAGCAATTTATTTTTGAAGAAGCTAATTTGAAACCTCTTTACAAATACTTCGAAAAAGGTCATAAAATTTTTTCCCGAATTTGTCTCTTTTTCTGCTATTTGATTGTTGGACGTTTGATATCCAGTTGTCATACTCGGTAGGAGCTAGTCACATTGCGTTCAGATAGTTTGTAAAATACTAGTTTGTTTTTTTTTCAATAAGCTACAATTACAGATGAAGTTTTTCGATTAAGCCTATAGTTTTTACGTTATTCGTTAAAGCCCGTTCCAAAACGTGGCTTTTTATTAATATTAATACTATAACGTTGATAAAAATGATCACCGAATCGTATCAAATTTTTTGCCATGTTGAAGTGTCGGGGGAGGGTATGGGAAATTTGAAATGCCGAGCGCCGAAGGCGCGTGGCCGGGTAGAGCGGTAAATGGAACGCAAGAGTAAGAATCGAGCTTTCCGAAAATGCCTAGATCGTATTTTTACCCCGTCTAGAAGTGTCCGAAAATTGCGTGAGAAAATCGCGAAATTCACGATTTTCGCGAAAAGGTACCAATTTGATTTGATTAGCTTGAGAGATCCGCGGTAGCTCGAGAGCCGGGATGGGTATCGAACTAAGCTCGAAGAACCCGAAATTAAAATAGGCCTGTTTTTTTTCCCGGAGCCCGAACGATATTACCTAAAAAAGCGTAAGAGTTTTGAAAATTTTTGACGTCTATTAAAAATCGAGTGACATTCCACAAAATTAAATTATTTTCTATTGATTATCAGAGAAAATTAAGTGAAAGTGCACTTTGACAATCGATGTCAGAGTGTGATTTAAAGGTTAACGTCAGTTTTGACGGCTTGGCAGCGATCACAGAACGAGGTGCCTTAAATCGATCGGGCTTTTAAAAAACGTTTTTGGCCTAGATATTTATAAAAGGGGAATCGAGCGAGGGCCGAAGGCCCGAGCTACGAACAAAAGGCGTATCGCGAGGGCCATAGGCCCGAGCTACGGACGAAAGGCGAATCTACCAGTAAAGGTGAATCTACCTACAAGGTGGATCTCCTGGCTATACTAGTTTATGTGAAAATCATAGGTTTCAATCGCAAATAACTCGAAAACTATCAATATCACAAAATAGTTATTTTCCATCATGTGCGGGAAAAGATAAGTGTCCGGACGAAACTGCCGTTGCCCGAACGAGGCGAAGCAGAGTTCGGGTAAGCAGTTGATTGCGGGTAGGACACAAGAGTTAGGAAATAGTTATTTTCCTATCAAGTGCGGAAAGTGATACTTGCCCGCACGAAACTGCCGTTGCCCGAACGAAGCGAAGCAGAGTTCGAGTAAGCAGTTGATTGCGGGTAGGACACAAGAGTTAGGAAATAGTTATTTTCCTATCAAGTGCGGAAAGTGATACTTGCCCGCACGAAACTGCCGTTGCCCGAACGATGCGAAGCAGAGTTCGGGTAAGCAGTTGAGTGCGGGCAAGACACTTTCCGCAAGAGTTAGGAACAATATTTTTTCTACAAGCGCTTGAAATATATAAATGTATCCATTTCACGAAACAGATCATATCTCATTTGATTAATTCATATATAATGACAGACGTAATTCTGCATGTCGTTACTATGGGTTTCTCATCGTTGACGTTCTGTCCATAGAAACATTATAGAATTTAATTTACTCTATAATATTTGCGTGCGGGAAAAACCCCTGCTAATCCATTTCCGCACGCAAATGCGTGCGGGGAAGAAATAGCAGGCGTTTTTCCCGCACCTTTTGGGAAAGTGACTCTTTGCAACTTGGAATGCGTGCGGAAAAAATATTTTTTCTACAAGTGCTTGAAATATATCCATTTCACGAAACAGATCATATCTCATTTGATTAATTCATATATAGTGACAGACGAAATTCTGCATATCGTTACCATGGCTTTGTTGACGTTCGGTGCATAGAGGCATGATAGAATATTATTTACTCTATAATATTTGCGTGCGAGAAAGTAACTCTTTGCAACCTGAAATGCGTGCGTGAAAAAGGTTGAACGCGTACGCTTGTAGAAAAAAACATTTTCGGTCAAATTCAATCCTCGTAACTAATTCTGAGGGTTATTTTGACTTTACTTATCCAGTCGTTCAGATTGTTCATAAATAAATAAATAATAAGAAGCAACAATTAGTTTTGGATAAAATTTAATCTGGTAGGACTCGGCACTTTCTGAAACTCTCTAGGGTAAACTTTTTGAAAAAATGTAACAAAAACATAATTTGCCGAAGAAATTTGATTTTTTCTTAGATGTTCTCTAAGCTACGAGGTATAAACCTCACGATGCTCCGCTAAATATCTACACAATTATTTATCAAATACTCACCTCCAGGGTTAAGATTCGGTACCTTCGGTTGGGCCGACATGGGTGCTACGGAGGAACGTCTAGACCTGAAATGAGGGAAACGCGGATGGGTACGAAGATTCGCAAAGATTTTCAGTTTCTGAATATTCTCATCACATTGAGCTACCATTTCAAAACTTCATTCATAACTACTAGCAGTACTCATAGTTATACCGGGTGTCCGAATTAAAGTGTCTCTATACCTTATTGTGGAAACTCAAGGAGCTGGAAGAAAAAGTTGAATACAAAACTTGTCTGTAATCGATTGAAATTTTATTTTTTATAGCCCACCTTAATACAGGGTGCTCAGTTTTTTCGTGTTGGTATCAACTTTTTTATTTTAAATGAACACCCTGTATATCATTGCATTCTTGAATTATTTGTCAAATTTAAAGGTAACTAAGGTAACCTAGCACCGATTCTGAGATATTCGACTTTTTCCTAGAATTTTGACAGCTGTAGGTGCTCACTAAAATAGCTGATACTAGTTTTCTAATGAATGTATCAAAACCAAATTTTGCCCAGCTATTGTCAATATATTGGATCATACGTTACATCTCTTCTTTCAGCAATCTGATATACAGGTCTTTCAAAAATTTAAGTTAAAAATTCAATTAGAAGTTAGAATTTTTTCAAATGGCAACCTATATTTTTTTCTTATTAACCCTCTAATGCCCAAGTTTTTTTTTTCCTTTTTTATAATTATTTCCGTATAGTTTCAAATTAGCTTATGTAATCTACATCTTTTTTTCGCAAATAGTTAACTGATTTACATTAACACCTGTTCTCACAAAATGAACCTATACTGAAGGCGGACATGGGCAGAATAATTTTGTATCCACTTATATGCAACCAGTCTCAAGGCGGACTTGGGTATTAGAGGGCTTCATGTAGAGCAGGTTGAAATCAGCAAAAATGTATTTGAACTTTTTCTGTAAAGTAAAAAGTTTCAGAAATATGGACAAAAACGTGCATTTTCCCGTAAGAACCAACGATAATTAACTAATTAAGCTGATAGAATATGGTAACTAATGAAACAAGCACTTATCCAGTTGTGGTGTATTTTCGATTTTTTTTCTGTTGTCAGACAACTACTTGACCGTTTTGAGAAAAATGTATCTGTTAGTTGAGTCTCTCTTTAAAATTTAAATACATTAATTTTATTGGGAGCGAGTACTGATTATGGGTAAAGGGGTTTTTGCCTTTCATCAGTCGATATAGTTAATTGAATATAACAAGAAAATCAAAGCCAAAACTATATAGCAGCAAAACTAAATGATAATTATCCTTGGGTCTCGAGGGAAAATGCACTTTTTCTTCCATATTTCGGAAACTATTCACTTTACGGAAAAAGTTTGAATGAATTGTTTGCTCATTTCAACCTGCTAAATATGATTAATAAGGAAAAAATATAGATTGCCATTTGAAAAAATCAAGTTTTGTTTGACCTTCTATTTGAATTTTGAACTTCAATTCTTGAAGAATATCAAATTGCTAAAAATAGAGATGTAAGGTATGATCCAATATGTTGACAAGAGCTGGGCAAAATTTGGTTCTGATGCATTCAATAGAAAACTAGTATCAGCTATTTTAGTGAGCACCTACAGCTGTCAAAATTTTAGGAAAAAGTAGAATATCTCAGAATCGGTGCTATATAGAAACATGGTTGTTGAACAAAAGTTACCTTAAAATTTTACAAGGATTTCAAGAATGCAATAATGTACAGGGTGTTCCATTTGAAAAAAAAAATTATACCAACAGGGAATAAACTGAGCACCCTGTATTAAGGTGGGCTATAAAAAATAATAGTTCAATCGATTGCAGACAAGATTTGTATTCAAATTTTTCTTCTAGCTCCTTTAGTTTGCACAGTGAGGTATAGGGACACTTTAACTCGCACACCCTGTACCTACTTGTTACTACCTTCTAAATAACAAAATTCGTATTCAAACATTCTGGTTCTTACAATATTATCGAAATAATAATGAGAATGCGAATCTGTGACGGTCTGAATGTTGTTGAGATAAATCATGTGAAACTATGAGATTTAAATAAATAATACTCACTTGTTTGGGGGCACATTGGTGAGACACTGAAAGTTGTTGCGTACACTACGTAAACTGGCAAGAATTTGTGCGAAAGGCGTGACTATGAGGTCTTCTCCATGGCTGAAAATAAGATTTAATTAGCAATGGTAACTGCTGGATATCAATACAACTAACCCAAGAAAAGTTTCCAATATTTCCATGGATTATAGAAACATTCAAATCATTCTTTATTCAAAAATAAGAAAAATGTCACCAACTGATTTGAATGTAAAGTGTAAATAATATATGGTACCATTTACAATGAAGTTACAATGGATTCCTTCCGTTTGGAACCAGTTTAAAAAGAAATTTTGGAATTTAATATTTCATTCTGAGAGCTCGGATTGTCATCTGGAATGACAGATCTTGAAAGCATGCGGAAAATTTTCTCAATACAATAGGTCCTTTCGTTTGCATAAAAAGTGTAGCACTTTTCTACACTCGATTTTAGTATTCGTTTGCTGATTGAATTTACACCAGTGTAGAGGAGATGTAGTTTATCCACATCTCCTTTTGACTTTTTATAGATAAACAACACTTTCTCTACACTGGTGTGAATCAAATCGAGTGTAGAGAAGTGCTACACTTTTTATGCAAACGAAAGGACCTTATGAGTATTTCAAGTACACATTAATTCATTCATTCATTCGTTGCTGTATCCCGTTACCCAGAATAAATCTACAAAAAGACTCAAAAACGAAACTATCGATGCGATCAAATATATAATACTCTGGGAGGCAGGGGCTTTTTTTTCAAGGAATTTCATTCCGGTTGAATTTAATACTGTAGGTTGAAGTCACTTCGCAAGTGACGAAACCGACTGTCAGCTCCAATACCATCGGTGGGTGCGGGCGTGGGAGGCAGCAGAACTCGGGAAAAAATGCAAAATTTCAAGTGATTTTATCCCGGCTGAAACTTTTTATATGTAATATTAATGTTGATTAGAAACAAAATAGTGAAGTCAGCCGATAGGTGGAGTGTGAAAAATACGTCAGTCGAGGGAGTGAACTGGGGAAAACAATTTGAAAATCAAGTGATTTAATCCCGAATGAAAACACCTCCATATGATTTCTTACATATATGTAAATATAAAATGACCGTCAGCTTCGTGTCTAGCGGGGGAAAGACTGTCAGTCAGAACAAAAATATATGAGCGCGCTCATGCATTTATACGCCGCGCGGAATTTTCAATGATCTGACTGAAGACTTTTTTCTCATTATTTAATCAGCCTACGGATATTTCAACATTTATATTTATTAAAAATATGATTTCGATCAATATCAAACGGGTTTGTTACGATTCACCCGTGTTACATGTAGGTACAGCAGCGACATCATATAACATACTTAATTATAGTATAGTGAAGTAGGGGAGACTAGGGAGCATTGATACATGGGGAGGCTTGATACAGGCTTATATCCGCGATCTGTAGCCGTTTTCAAAAGTATTATACTAGTGAACACTATTCTTTGGCAGAGGGCATTGCGTGACGTTAATATGTAAGGCTAACAGTAGTTTGTTTGTGAAATATTCAACGAAGAGTGTTTCGAGGTGAGAAATTGTAAGTTTTTACTCAAGTTACCTAAGGGTTTTATGATCATGCATTAATTTTTCGGCATAAACAAACATTTCACTGGGAAATATGCATAAAACTACTCAATTTACAGTTTTATTCGCTTTTCAAAATATATGGGTATAAGACGAAAACATAAATCACTTTAAAAATTGCTTCCAGGGAGGTTTGAGACATTTGTCGTGGGGAGGCCTGATACATGTATAATTTTCAAAAAATATTCCGTAGCTAGTTGGATAGGCCTACATGAAGGCGTCTTCACCATCCAACATATCAAAGGGATTTTTAAAAAACGTACAATCCCCATGTATTTAACGAGGCCGACTTTTCTTGTGTGGAAGTGACTAACTGACAATTTCCTGATTTTTCTACACCTATAGGACCAAAGCAAGCCAGTATCATTGCTGACCTACCTACTGAGCTGAATAATCCTCTCGATTACTCTCCCAGTACATCGTATCAATCCTCCCATATGTGGGGAGGCTTGAGACAGTTTGCATGTTTTTGTGTTCAACGTTCTGTACAGAATAAGATGTTCATGTTTTGCGACTTCTATATTTATTTTGTTGAACGATTAATTGAAGAATTATATAATATAAGAAAAGTCCTGCTTCTTCATATAATTCCGTCTCCAGAATAAAAATTCCAAAAAACGTATCAACCCTCCCCAGTCTCCCCTATACTTATTTCATTTCTACAATTAATCTACATATCACAGATATGTCAAAATAAAATAGAAACATCTCAAAGCAACAACAACAAAAAAATATCTCAGGAGCAATTTTTCTTTTTACAAAATTCTTTAAATTCTTCCAAGTTATAAGGTTCACACTGAAGTATGTAGCTGTAGCTGTGAATCCTTCTCCGAAAAAGGTCAAACTGATCTATACCTTGCAAATTCCTTGGTAAGCCAATAAATAATTTCATCGCTGCATAATGGACACTTTTCTCCTTTAAAGTTGAGGAGTGAATGGGATAAAAGTAGGGTTCAATTCTTCTTGTGTTATTACCATTCTCACAGTCCTCAAAGTAATAGGTACTGGTGATTGTGGAGAAATAGAAGTAGTCTATATATGTAGAGACCATAGACTGTCAGATTGTTTTTTTTTTTTAAAGTGACCCCGAGACGATTCTCTATGTCCAAGTATATGTATAGATGATATTGCTCATATGCAATAGGTCATTCATATTTTTATTAATTCGTTATCAACATAATCAACATTCAAATAAATCGGTAGGCACAGGTAGATTTGCATGGCTCCAAAGGTGGGTGATGTATGCCGTTCGAAAGAAATGTTGGTTCATTTCAGCCATACAGGGCGGGAATAACAATCCGCAAAATTTTTTTTTCCAAGTTAAGTGGATTGCAATGATCTTAACTGCCGTATGCTCTATTGAATGTTAACACACGAGCATTGTTAATATCATCAAATTCTGTAAACCCATATATTCTACAAACATAGCATTCTAAGTATGTGAACAATTGATCGAGGTTACAATTGGGAATTTGTGAAATGTCACTCACTGCTTGGATGTACGTTGGAGACTTCCGGAGAATTTCAAAGGTTTTTTTTTCCTTTACGGTGAAATGCTAAGTTGAAATTGCATCCAATAAAGGCATGAAATCCTGGCAATACAGAGCATAAATTTGGACCCAATGATGCAAACAATTTGGTGACATCAATGAATGCCTGATTATTGCCGTTCCAACATGCATCGAGATTTGGACGTTCTTCTCGATGAAATTCATATTTCCCAACATAATGATCAATATATCTGTATCAGAACATGGCATTGTTACATGAACATCAGATTTCAAGTGACAGACATGGAAAACCATATATGTGTCTGCTTCTTCGTGACCTGGACACGTTAAGAATGGATCCGATGATCGTTCAACTTTACCTTGTTCAACTTCATAATTGTGACAGCTACGTGTCTAGCGGGGGAAAGACAGTCAGTCAGAGCAAAAATATATGAGCGCGCTCATGCATTTATACGGCGCGCGGAATTTTCAATGATCTGACTGACGGTCTTTCCCTCGCTAGACACGCAGCTGACGGTCATTTTTATATTTCCATATATGTAAGAAATCATATGGAGGTGTTTTTATTCGGGATGAAATCACTTGATTTTTAAATTTTTTTCCCAAGTTCACGCGCTCGACTGACGTATTTTCCACCATCCGCCGATCGGCTGACTTCACTATTATGTTCCTAATTAACATCAATATAACATATAAAAAATTTCAACCGGGATAAAATCACTTGAAATTTTGCATTTTTTCCCAAGTTCCGCCGCCTCCCACGCGTGCACCCACCGCTACTTGACCAGCTGACGGTCAGTTTCGTCATTCGCAATGTGACTACAACATATAGTATTAAATTCATCCGGGATGAAATTCCTTGAAAATAAAAAGCCCCTGCCTCCCGGACTATAATATTTTAGGGCTACTTGCGACTGTGTGCCCTCCTGGTACTGAAGAGACCCAACCGTGACCCACAGATCCTTCAACAATTCGAGCATGGACAGTCACCAACCAGTTCTGGCCGCCGGAGTATTCTTCTCGAGTCTCCATTATAACTGCTTCCCTGTGATCTGTCTAACGCTAGTTGTTTCCAGTTATGAATAGCATTGAATGGGATTGATGCAGTATATTCTTTGAACGCTTATACTGAACTTCTGGATTCCGAGCTCTCTGTTTGAATTCGCCATACAGAGAGCTATTTTGGGGAGATTTGTGTCTTGCATCCTCAGAATGTGGCCGCTTTAACTGAGTCGGGCCCTCGTTACTTGAGTCTCAATTGTTATACAAGTCGAGCGCTGCAAGCCTTCCGCATTTGCAACTGCGTGGGACCATCTGATGTGCATTATTTGTCTTAAATGACGTTATTGCATTTTTTCATGCAGTTTAATAAGTCGTTTGAAGGGTGTCAAGCTTTCGCTTCCGTAAAGAAGCGTTGAAAGGACCACTGCTTTGTAAACAGCTGTCTTGGTCTTCAGATTGAGGTCGTGATATTGAAACACTCTATCTTTTAGCTTCCAGAATGCCCGTGATGCCGAGTTGACACGGTTGTGTATTTCCGTGTCCAGGTTAGACCTAGTACTTATGAAGCTTCCCAAGTATTTGAACTGCTCGACCTGCTCTAGAGTTTCATCCTGCAGGCTGATATCTGTTCGAAGGCTTTCTTGCGAACATACTAGGATTTTGGTTTTGTCAATTTTGATTTTAAGGCCTAAAGCTTTGTATATATTTTATTTATTTATTTATTTATAAATAGGAACCCTTACAGGAAAATAACCCACTTACAAGGGTTCACAGAATAAGAACAAGAATTTTACAAGAAGAAAATGAGAAAACAATATATAGGTATACAAGCAGCTCCAATTTTAAAGATCCCCAACATCTGATCCGAACAAAAAAAAAACGAAATTCAACAGTCAAAAAAGCACAGGAAATCCCATCTTACGGGATGCGGAATAAACAAGAGTTAATACTCCTCCTAAAACCAGTCATCGATACATCAAATATGTCAATTTTACCCAAATATGTATTATAAAAGCGCATCATCCTCAAAAAAACAGAGTTGTAAAACAATGAGGTGCGAGCCCTAGGAACGGAGAAAAGCGCCCTCTGTCGGGTGTTGACGCTCGGAATATTGAATGTTATAAAATTAATAAGTGGAAAATTGAAATTGTTACTCAAAATTCGATAAAGAAAAATTCCATCAGAGACCATTCTCCTCCGCTCCAGGGTCGACATCTTATGCAGCACTAAGCTGGCTTCATAATCTAGTTGACACGGATGACGGCACCTATAGTTAAGATTCTTTATGAATTTTCTTTGTACACTCTCCACTCTATCAACATATTTATAATAGAAAGGTGACCAGATCGGCGTTGCATATTCTAGAGTGCTCCGCACTAAACTGAAATAAAGGGTCCTCAAAGCAGTCACATTTTGGAACTGCTTTGTCACCCTTAAGATGAATCCAAGCATTCTGAAAGCCCTTGCGACAATATGCTCCACATGCGCATCAAACGATAATTTAGAATCCAATACTACGCCGAGATCCCTGACCCTGGTCACTTTGCCAATCGCTCTTCCTTCAATAGAAAGTGGATGATCTATAGGATTCGTATTTTTCGTGAAGCTGATATGGTTACATTTTTCTATATTCAAAGTAAAGTATCTACCAGAGCAAAACCTGGAAAACCGATCAAGGTCTTCCTGAAAACCAACAGAATCCCCCCGTGAGCAAATGCGCCTGAAAATCTTGAGATCGTCCGCATACAGCTCGTAATAGGTGTTCAAAAAACATAAAGACACATCGTCAATATACATGGCAAAAAGAAGGGGACCCAAATGAGAGCCTTGAGGTACTCCTGAAGTAACATCTGCCACATCCGAGGAAACACCGTTCACCACAACGTATTGTCTTCTATTAGATATGTAAGTCTCAAGCCATCTCGACAAAGATCCCACTATTCCAAACGAAGAAAGAATCCTAATAAGAGTTCCATGGTGCACCTTGTCAAACGCCTTGGCCATGTCGGTATAAACCGCATCGACCTGTATACCCAAGTCGAAACTCTCTGAAAGGAAATGCATGTAAGGAGCTAAATTAGTTAAAACCGACCTGCCCCTGAAGAATCCATGCTGGTTCACAGTGATTCCAGGCCCAATGAAATGAAACAGTTGATCGGTAACAATCGATTCAAATATCTTACCAAAGTGGCTTAGAATAGAGATTGGCCTATAATTAACTATATGATTATTTTTACCACCTTTATGAACAGGGACAACTTTTGCAAGTTTCCATTTTTCAGGAAATAGGCCTTGTTGAATTGATTGATTGAAAATTAGATGTAGTGGTTCAACCAAGCTGTCAATACATGATTTTATGAAAATGGCTGGAATCTGATCAGGACCTGAACCTTTGTTGGTACTGAGGGTTTCAATTTTCTTCACAATATCTGAGAACTCGATTTGATTTATGGACACACATCCTAGCCCTCTGGAGCGAGTCTCATCGATCTCACAAATAATTGGCTTATTGGGATCCTCATACACTCCGGTAAAATACTTCATAAATGCATTCGACACCGTCACATCAGTATCATAGGTCACGCCATCATGAATCAAAGATTCCGGGATATTATTTTTTTTTCTGACCTCAGAAACATATGACCAGAAATGCTTGGAGTCTCTTGTAATATTAATCTCGATTTGAGACATATGTTCGGAATAATCTTTGTTGATAGAGCGTTTACATTGT
Source organism: Coccinella septempunctata (assembly GCF_907165205.1). Lineage (NCBI taxonomy): Eukaryota > Metazoa > Arthropoda > Insecta > Coleoptera > Coccinellidae > Coccinella > Coccinella septempunctata. Next base: position 10,900,161 of record NC_058193.1, on the reverse strand, counting down.
TTACGCAATGCGACAAAATTTTCATAATCATAACTACTTTTAAATTTTCTATATCTATTATGTGACCTATTCTTCTCGCGAATCAGATTTATTGTATTCACAGAATACCATGATGGAAATTTATTTTTTACAATTTTACGGCATGGTACGAACATTTGTATGGCAGCATTGATTATGTTATAAAAAGCCTCTACATTATCATTCACGTTATCGTAAGCAAGTAAAGACCTCCAATCAATGGATGAGATATAATCATTTATTGCAGTATAATCTGCTTTGAAAAAGTTATGAACTGAACGAGACTTCACAGAGGACGCAAGTCCTCCGCATATATTCATGTGGACTTCAAATGCCGGATGATGACTATCTTCTTTCACAAAAGGTAAATTACTTCGAATGACACTCACGTCATTAAAAGAAGTCAGTAGAAGATCTAAAATTCTGTTACTCGCATTAGAAATGTTGTTAAACTGAAGAAGTGCATTATAAGATAAAAAGTCACTGAGGGCAGTGTAGGCATCACCCTGAACCACATCAGATATGAATCCTCCATTTAGCGAGTCCTCCTTCCACGAACACAACGGAAGGTTAAAATCACCAACCAATACAAAAATGTCATCACAATGTTTTTCAATTAAAGCAGTCACCTTGTCGAAGAAATGTATGTAGCCCTCGGGACGAGTATCGGGCGGTATGTAGCACACACCGATGAATACATTCTGGTTTCCTGCTACATTACTCAACTTCAGCCATACATCTTCTATTATGGAGGATTTGGAGAGTAAGACCTCCTGGGCTTGTATGGTTTTATCAACTGCTATGAAAACGCCACCACCGTCTTTTTTAACATCGACTTCCCGGTCCTTGCGGAAGAGGTTGTATTTATTAGAGATAAATTCAGCATCACCGATTCTGTCGTTGAGCCAAGACTCGGTAACACAAATTATTTCACAAGAACAATTTAACGAAGATTTAAGAAATTCCAATGTCTTGGTCCGCAAACCCCTGCAGTTCTGATAAAACAAAGATAAATTATAACCCATTTAAAAGAGAAACTAAACAACTTATGGGCAACTGGGGTCTCCCCCAAGGAACTACTTCGACAGTTTCTCCAAATCACTTTCACCGACAATATGAACTATCTTAGAAGAGTCATTCTGTCTCAGCAAAACTCTACTTTCTTGAATCCAACAGTACTTGTAATTATGACTTTTAGAAAATTGTTTAGCCAAATAAAACAATCTTTTATTGAATCCAGTTAGAGACTCATTAATATAAATCTTCTGCTCCGAGCTCACAAAGCCCACATCATTCGCTCCGAGGTTTTTACCAGATCTCCTATACGCTCTCAAAAAATCGTCCCTTGACGTCTTGTTTCTAAAGTTCACAATAATTGGTCTTGGCTTTTTCTCACTTTTGGGCATAGAATGAACCCTGTAACAGCCCTCAATAGAAGTCTCCGGATTTGGAACGTTTATTTTTGTTGATATATCCTTTATAATTGACAAAACGTTTTCATTCCTAGCCTCAGGAACGCCAACTACTTCAAGGTCCTTATTCTTGAGCTCCTGCCGGAGCGTATTCATTTCAGTCTTCATTCTCTCATTATCAGCTTTCAGAGATATTATTTCAGAATCATGCTGATCGAGTTTATTATACAAGCTTTCGAAGCTTTTAATTTTTGATTCAAAATCGTGAAGCTAAATATATGTTTATAGGTGTCCAATTCCACATTATCTGTAGATCATCTGAGCTGCTAGCGAAGTCCGTAGTCGTCTGCAAATTAAAGTTCCGTGACAAACTTTGTACGGGTTTTTGCTCTGAGGCGCTTCAGGTTAAACAGGCCTCCATCGAATCTGAATCTTATTCCAACACCTCCTACAGGCATACTCATGTCAGCAATCATCAAGACAATTATGGCGAAAATATTAAACAGTAAAGACGCTAAAACGCAGACTTGTTTCATTCCAGAGTTGGTTAAGAAATGGTCGGTTATTGAGCAATTATGCTGTATTCTAGCGGTGTTTTTGGTATGGAGGCTTTTACACACTGCTACTCCATAGCGCTCTCCGATTCACCAAGCCGAAGTCCTTACTTAAATCGATATAGGCTGTATAGATCCTTGATTGTTGTTCACGAGCCTTCTCTTGCAACTGTCTCAGTGTAACAATTATGTCCACCGTACCTCTATTGGGTTGGAAGCCGTACTGGGATTCAGGTAATAGCTTTTCTAATAGCGGAATCAGACGATTAGCCATAATCTTCGAAATAATTTTACCGGCCACACTCAGCAACGATACGCCATTGTAGTTGTTGCAATTTGACGTATCTCATTTGTTTTTATAGAGGTTTATATCTAAAGCGACTCTAAAGTCTTGAGGCACATCTCTTTGTCTTCATCCAGGGCTTTGAATATCTCCGCTGGAACGCCGTCTAGACCGGGTGATTCATTATTTTTCATGTTTTTGGTCGCACTGATGATTTCGATATTGAGATTTCGTCGACAAGCGATGTCATCGGACTACACGCGGGGAGCCGATCTGAAATGGATAAATCCATTTTGATTCAAGACCCGAGAGTAATGCTCCTTCCATCTTGAGAGAATTTTTCTCTCATCAGTTAGGATAACTCCATGAGCATCTCTTATAGAAATGTTAGCTTTCCTGCTTGGAACATAAGCTGTTCAAATAGCTTCGAAAAAACACCTGTAGTCATGGTTATCGGCGTAAGCTTGTATTTCCCTAGCTTTCTCTCCCCCAGCTCTTCTGGATTTTTCTTTTTTCTGGGCGAACCTCGCGTTTTATGTTTATAAGTCTGTTTTGGGCTGCAACATCGCCAGGTTTTTTAGTTGCTGTTTTTATTGCTTTGTGTTTTGCCTCCACAAGGGGTGAGATATGTCACGGGCTTTGTACGCAGTCACGGGCTGACGTAGTTTCTTTGTGCTCTCTTTTATACCTCCTAAATTGTGTGTTATATCGCCCACAAACAAATCTTACAACGTTCAGACTGTAAGTTAATTAAGATACTTTTCATAGTGATTGATTTTTCTGGATTTTGGAAAGATATTTTTCTCATCCACTTTTATGAATATTTAATAATAAATATAAATAAGTAAACAATCCGATGACCTTGCCCGCCCCACGTAAAACCGGTTCCCACCACCGAACCAGTGGTCAGTTCTGCCGTCGCGCACTGCTCCTCCCCAGCTGGTACCCACTTCCCAGTGTCCGCTCGACGGAGGTCGAGTTCACGCTGTTGAATACTCCGAGGTTGGGCCTGCTTTCACTTTCACGCATCGGGTCCCCATCTGCGTGTCCACATAGGAGGCTTGTTGGTTGCCATTGAACGTTATTCGCCTTCCTATATCCTCATCTGGTTTCCCTGTCCGTGGCCTACCCCATCTGTCTAAGCCTTTCCTACGGGCCCAGGGAAGTGAAGAGTTGTGTTTGTTTTTCCCATCCTCCACCTGCTCGTTCCTTCTTCACGATGCCTCGCAACTGTGCTAATTGTAGCAAGTCTATTCCGGACTCTACTTCGCATGTTTCTTGCGGGAAGTGCAAAAGGTACTTCCACCCTGAATGTGTCAATCTCACTAATAAGGAATTAGAGTTCCTCAAGGAATGCAAGGAGAAGTGGTGCTGCGCGGCATGCACCTCGGGCGAGCGTCTCTTGCGAAGCAATTCTAGTGGTTCCCGCGCCGTGTCCCCGTCTCAAATTCCTATTCCACCCTCCGTGCCTGATTCTTCCGCCACTGCTCTTACTGTGGAGCACTTAAACCTCATGATGGAGCAAGTGCGAAATATAACCTCGACTCTCCAGCGCGTTGAAAAAAGACAGGATGACATACTGACTCGACTCGATAGTTGCACTGCCGCCATTAAAAGTCATTCTGATACTCTTGAACTTCATCAAACTCGAATTGTTTCTTGCCAATCCGAATTGGCATCATTGAAGGATTCGCAGTCTGAACTTTCGCAGAGTATTTCGACTCTCAGTCAACAGATAACAAATCTCGAACCTCTACAGTCTTCCTCTAATAACTGCTCTGAAGCCATCGTTCCTGAAATTCTCGATAGGATTAAGCGTTCCCACAACCTGGTCGTATCTAATGTTCCTGTGTCTGACGGACCTTCAGACTTAGCGACGGTTTCTGCCATTGTTGATCACATAAAACTCTCCTCCAGTCAACATATCTCAAAAGTTACTAGAATGCCAGCCAAGAACTCTAGCCGCCCTCCTTGGGTAAAGGTTACATTTTCCAACCCCGAAATTGTACAGAGCATCCTCAGAAACAAAGTTGCATTGGTCGGCAACCCTCGTTTCCGAGCTATACGGATCCAGGATGACAAAACCAAAGACCAGATATCATGTCTCAACAAGCTGAGAGTCGAATATTTTTAAGTGGTCGATGATCTGTTTCTAAAACGAAATCATTACCGTATAAATAATCATTAAATTTATTTATTCCGAAAATAATGGAAAGTCCTTCTTTTTCTATTTGAGAATATGTTCTCTCGCTGGAATTCAATGTCCTCGATGCAAAAGCTATTGGTTTTTCATTACCGTCAGGAAAAATATGAGAAATTACCGCTCCAATACCATACTGGGACGCGTCAGTTATCAATTTGATCGGCAAATCTGGTCGGAATGGTACCAAGACATCATCCGACGTCAATTTTGATTTCACGTAATCAAATGCACGTTTACAATCTGCCATCCAAATCCATTTCACCGATTTTTTCAATAAATTATACAGAGGAGCTAAATGTGTAGCCAAATCTCGTATAAACTTAACATAATAATTGATGAGTCCCAGAAAGGATTTTAATTGAGTAACGTTCTCAGGAATAGGTGCTGAGCGTATGGCTTCAATTTTCCCATCACTTGGATGCAACCCTTCCGCATCTATTCTGTAACCCAAATACTCCACCGATTCTTCGAAAAACTTACATTTTTCCGCCGAAATTCTTAACCCTGATTCCTGCAATTTGGCTAGAACCCGATACAGTCTATTTAAATGAATTTCCTCGGTCTCACCGGTGATTAAAATGTCGTCAAGAAAAATTGCGACACCTGGTATACCCGACAATAAACTTTCCATGGTTCGTTGAAACAAGGACGGTGCGCTTTTAATACCAAAAGGTAATCGATTATATCGAAATAAACCGAGATGAGTATTGATAGTTACTAAAGGAACCGAATTTTCTTCCAACAGAAATTGCTGATAGGCAAAACTTAAATCAAGCTTGGAAAATCTTTTACCGCCCCCCAATTTATTGAACAATTCTTCTGGTTTCGGTAAAGGATACGTATCGGATTCTAAAACCAGATTGAGAGTTATTTTAAAATCTCCACACAATCTCACGGTGTTATTCTTTTTTAAAATCGGTACCACAGGAGTAGCCCAATCAGAATATTCGACCGGAGTTATTATTCCCAATTCACTTAATCGTTTCAACTCATTCTCTACCTTAACTTTGAGTGCGTAAGGAACAGAACGAGCTTTTACAAACTTGGGTGATACTTTTTCATGCTTAAGTTTCAATTGAATTTCACCTTTATTGAAAGTTCCAATACCAGGCTCAAATAATTTTTTGAATTTTGACTTCAGATCATCCACCAGATCAATAGAATAGAATAGAATAGAATAGTTTTTATTAATCCATTCAGACACAATACAGTGTATAGGACAAGTCAAAATATACATAACATAGAGAGGAATTGAAATTACAAATCAATGAATGCATTCATCATTAAGATATTCATTAATACTATAATAACATTTACTTAAAAGTAAAGATTCTATTTTCTTACCAAAAGCAGACAACTTCAGTGATTTAATTGAATCGGGAAGATGATTATACAAAATAATACTCTTATATTTAGCAGATGTCTCATATTTCGTTGTTCTATGTTTAGGTACAATAAAAGTTCTAGTATTCCTTGTATCATAGTTGTGGGCGTCGGAAAGCTTAGGAGTATACGCCTCATTCTTTTTAATGTATAAGAGACATTTGTATAAATATATACAAGGAGCTGTTAAAATCTCATGTTTTACAAATACAGTCTTACAAGATGTTAGTGGACTGAGACGGAATATCATTCGAATGATGCGTTTCTGTGCTACAAATACCCTCATAAGATCCCCAGAGCAACCCCAGATCAGGACATTATATGCCATGTGGCTAAAAACCAAGCTGTAGTAAACATTCAGGACAGCAGCAAGAGGAAGAGAATCCCTAATACGACGAATTGCATAATATGAAGAACTAAGCTTCCTGCTGACATGTGATATCTGTTCGGACCATCTCAGACACTCATCAATATAAATACCCAGAAACTTTGTAGACTCTTCAGAAATCAAGTTATAATGACCGTGTTTTAGAACTAAATTATTTCCTTTCTTCAAACCAAATTTTACTAGCTTTGTCTTATCTAAATTCAGAACAAGTGCATTCAGCTTACACCAATTGGCGAAAGACACCAAAAGTGTTTGACATAACTCTGTGAGTTCATCCAGATTCTCAGCTGTTACAATAAACGAGGTGTCATCTACAAATATAATAATTTTAGTCTTTATATGGTGTGGGAGGTCATTTATAAAGAGAATGAATAGAAGAGGACCTAAAACTGATCCCTGAGGAACACCGAGATCCACAACACACTCTTCAGAGAAAACGTCCATAACTCTCACATGCAATCGTCTGTCTGACACATAATGTTTAATCCAATCCAGGAACACTCCCCGAAATCCAAGATTGTACAATTTGCTCACTAAAAAATGAGGTGAAATCCTCGCAAAAATTAATGGAAGATGAACCAAATTCAAAAATTCGAAGAAAATCTCTTCCTAGAAGGGGAGGCCCTCCATTTTTGATGATATACAATTTAATACTTTTTGGTGAAATTCTTCGGAAATTGACTTCTTCAACCTTTACTATTATGAATCCAACAGCTGGAAAACACTCTCCTATGTAAGAAGAAAATTTTTGTTGAGTGTCTAGCAGTTTATAATTATTAAAATTTTCTCTGTAAAATTTCTCAGAAATTACTGAAACACTTGCTCCAGTATCCACTTGAAAATCAATTATATTATTATTTATTTTTAAATTCAACATTATGGGTTCATCAGCACTAGTTTTACCGATATGGAATAAAGAAAAATCAGACTCAATGAAATTATGTTCATGTCTATTTTTCGAATCGGATACCTGTTTACTTTCACGACACATCGGTGCTAGATGTCCTTTCCTATGACACTTGTGACAGCTGTAATCCTTGAATCTGCAATTCTGTGTTGTGTGATTTCTTCTACCACACACTGCGCAGGCTGCTGTGCTCTTCCTTGGACTTGACAGAGATGGAGACTTAGGCTGCGTCGGTCCTTTTCTATTCTGTGACGTGTTGCTTTGACGTACCTTGGGGAGATTGCGCACATACTGCAAAGGTTCGGTCTTCACATTTGAACGTTGCACATCGGTTTTCAACATGGCTGCCTCCTTATTACTGGCTATCCTTATGGCGTCCTCGAAACTGATATCACCATCTTCTTCGAATAATCTGTCCTTGATGGGTCCTTTTGGCAAACCCATGATGAAACGATCACGTAGACATATATTTAATTCTTGTTTGAACTTGCAATTGGCTGCCAGACTTCTAATTCGAACAGCCCATTCTTTTATAGATTCCTCAGGATACTGATGAGAACTGTAGAACTCACTTCTTGCGGCAAAAATTGATTGTTGTTGTCCGAAGTGTAAATTGAAAAGTTCTAACAGTTCGTTATAGGATTTTGATTCTGGAGCAGCTGGCATACATAAGCTAAATATGAGCCTGTATGAATGTTCAGACAGCAGGATCAGAAAAATGGCTCTTTTTCTTGCCTCATCCATAATTTTATTTGCTTCGAAGAAATTCGATAACCTGGGCTTGAAAATTGACCAGTCATTGTTGATGGCGTCGAATACTCTGAGATGTCCAACAGTGAACTTTTCTTCAGACTCCGTCATTTCACTTTTTCACTCACGTCGAAACAATTGAAAAACCTCGTCGCCACTGTTATAACTCTTGAATATGCAAGAGATATATTTAAACTCAGGAATCTTGCGGGAGCTCTTTATTTATCCACGTCAAATTTTACAATGATTTTTATCTACATATGTACAGAAAGCAATCGCCTGAAGATGGAAATCGCAATATGTTAAAACATATACACAAATACATATAGGTGTTCCTAAACAGTATACCTACACTATAACAATTAGTGGCCAGACCTGGAGGGTGAATGGTTTTTTGGTATCCTTAATTTTTCTTAATTCGTAAAGGACCTCGCGCGGTATGTTTATAAGACTGTTTTGGGCTGCAACATCGCCAGGCTTGTTAATTGCTGTCGCCATGTTGTCTGATTTCGCTTTCCGGCAAGCCCTTACAGAAAAAAAGTATACGCTTGTTCTACCAAGCAACCTTCGGCGGAAAAGCGTGTCTCGCTTAAGGCAACTATTGGATGTTCGTTGCAGTGCCTTATCAATTAGGGCGGTACGCCTCTCGGGTCGGTCAGCCTTAGGGTTGTCTAGCAAGGTTCTGACGTTCCATGCTGCAAAAGCTATGTGCTTTTCATTAGTGATTGTACGATGATTCACTACTGGCTCAGGCATTCTCCCTGGGAGATCCGAATGGAATGGTATTTTACCTCCGGATACACATGTTTCAGCTTGTTTCGGAAACCGAAATCTCATTATTTCGAAATCATGTCTCCACGCCCTCAATTTGAAACCCTCCTAAGACCCCTTAATCTTAGGGTACAAAAATTTTTCTTTTGGGTACATTTCGGTACAAAACTAGTACAAAACGTTGGGAGAAAAAAAATTTGCAATTTCAAAAGAGGGAGGGGGTGAGCATGTCAATTGTTACCGCGAACTGAACTCCGTATTTTCTTCATTTTGATTACGGTACAAAACTTTTTTCAACGGTATATTTCGGTACAAAACTAGTACACATGTTTCAGCTTGTTTCCGAAACCGAAACTTCATTATTTCAAAAAACATGTCTTCAGCCCCCCTAATTTGAAACCCTCCCTAAGACCCCTTAATCTTAGGGTACGAAAATTTTTCTTGAGGGTACATTTCGGTACAAAACTAGTACAAAACTTAGAAGTATAAAAAATTTGCAATTTCAAAAGTGGGGGGTGAGCCTGTCTATTGTTACCCTGAACTGAACTCCGTATTTTCTTCATTTTAATTAGGGTACAAACCTTTTTTTCCACGGTACATTTCGGTAGTACAAAACTAGTACACATGTTTCAGCTTGTTTCGGAAACCGAAACTTCATTATTCCAAAAACATGTCTCCAGCCCCCTCAATTTGAAACCCTCCTAAGACCTCTGAATCTTAGGGTACAAAAATTTTTCTTCACGGTACATTTCGGTACAAAACTAGTATAGAACTTTGAGATATAAAAAATTTGCAATTTCAAAAGTGGGGGGTGAGCATGTCTACGGCCCCCCCAAACTGAAAACCGTATTTTCATCATTTTAATTAGGGGTACAAAACTTTTTTCCAACGGTACATTTCGGTACAAAACTAGTACAAAACTTTAGCATCAAAAAAAGGTGAACATTCAAATTTGGGGGGGCTGGAGACATGGACCTGATATTAATCTACGAGTCCACGACGCCGTCTGCCACCCTGAGGACCATCTATCTTGCCATTTTTTGAGAGACCTTTTTCTGGCCATCCTCCTGTTTCCGGCCAATCTGCTGCCAACAGTGTAGAGAAAGCACACCTCCCCAATCAGTCAATCTATCCATCTATCTATCTATCTACCTATATACATAATCGACAAATATTTCCCTCTATATACAGGGTGTCTCAAGTTCGAGTGCCTATTAGACGTTTCTGGAGAACTAGACATATTTGAAATCTGAAAATTGGGATTATGATATTGTTCGAAGTTCTCTACAGAGCTAAAATATTTTCGGAGCCCAAAAACTTCCGGTTATACAGGGAGTGAAAATAAATTCGACGAAAAAATTTTTTTCAAGTTTTCTATTCCTGGTATGATCGAGTATTCACTATTGAATACTCGATCATACCAGGAATAGAAAACTCCCTGTATAACCGGAAGTTTTTGGGCTCCGAAAATATTTTAGCTCTGTAGAGAACTTCGAACAATATCATAATCCCAATTTTCAGATTTCAAATATGTCTAGTTCTCCAGAAACGTCTAATAGGCACTCGAACTTGAGACACCCTGTATATAGAGGGAAATATTTGTCGATTATGTATATAGGTAGATAGATAGATAGATGGATAGATTGACTGATTGGGGAGGTGTGCTTTCTCTACACTGTTGGCAGCAGATTGGCCAGAAACAGGAGGATGGCCAGAAAAAGGTCTCTCAAAAAATGGCAAGATAGATGGTCCTCAGGGTGGCAGACGGCGTCGTGGACTCGTAGATTAATATCAGGTCCATGTCTCCAGCCCCCCCAAATTTGAGTTTTCACCTTTTTTTGATGCTAAAGTTTTGTACTAGTTTTGTACCGAAATGTACCGTTGGAAAAAAGTTTTGTACCCCTAATTAAAATGATGAAAATACGGAGTTCAGTTCGGGGTAACAATAGACAGGCTCACCCCCCACTTTTGAAATTGCAAATTTTTTATATCTCAAAGTTCTGTACTAGTTTTGTACCGAAATGTACCGTGAAGAAAAATTTTTGTACCCTAAGATTCAGAGGTCTTAGGAGGGTTTCACATTGAGGGGGCTGGAGACATGTTTTTGAAATAATGAAGTTTCGGTTTCCGAAACAAGCTGAAACATGTGAACTAGTTTTGTACCGAAATGTACCGTTGAAAAAAGTTTTGTACCGTAATTAAAATGAAGAAAATACGGAGTTCAGTTCGCGGTAACAATTGACATGCTCACCCCCTCCCTCTTTTGAAATTGCAAATTTTTTTTCTTCCAACGTTTTGTACTAGTTTTGTACCGAAATGTACCCAAAAGAAGAATTTTTGTACCCTAAGATTATGGGGTCTTAGGAGGGTTTCAAATTGAGGGCGTGGAGACATGATTTCGAAATAATGAGATTTCGGTTTCCGAAACAAGCTGAAACATGTGTATCCGGAGGTAAAATACCATTCCATTCGGATCTCCCAGGGAGAGTGCCTGAGCCAGTAGTGAATCATCGTACAATCACTAATGAAAAGCACATAGCTTTTGCAGCATGGAACGTCAGAACCTTGCTAGACAACCCTAAGGCTGACCGACCCGAGAGGCGTACCTCCCTAATTGATAAGGCACTGCAACGAACATCCAATAGTTGCCTTAAGCGAGACACGCTTTTCCGCCAAAGGTTGCTTGGTAGAACAAGCGTATACTTTTTTTCTGTAAGGGCTTGCCGGAAGGCGAAATCAGACAACATGGCGACAGCAATTAACAAGCCTGGCGATGTTGCAGCCCAAAACAGTCTTATAAACATACCGCGCGAGGTCCTTCACGAATTAAGAAAAATTAAGGATACCAAAAAACCATTCACCCTCCAGGTCTGGCCACTAATGTACAATAATATCCAGTCCCCTTCATCAAAGTATTCGGAACTTTTAACCTTCATTCAGCTAAATAACCCCTACATAGTTTTCATCAGTGAGTCATGGCTCCAGTCCTCCTTGTCTAGTTCGATATACAATATTCCTGGATACTCCCTTTTGCGTTCTGATAGCAAGGAAGCAGTTGGTTACCGGGGAGTATGTATCTATGTATCTCAGTAATAAAATAACCGATTTTCTCCACGTGAGCATTCTCAACCACGACTGGCCTGATATCGACAATTTGTTCCTGGAACTAACAAGTTCACATATTTTCATTCTGCTAATCTGTATCTACCGCCCCAGGCCGTGTGCTTGTGATATCAAATGCTCGTTGTTTTTGAACCAATTGTCCACGACCTACAACAATATCCTGATATCTGGGGATTTCAACTGCCGAGATATTGAATGGCCCCTCACAAGCCTCCCTTCAGTTGCCTCCCATTCGTATCCCTATGCTAAGATGCTTTTCAACTCGAGACTACAGCAGTTGGTGGACCGCTCCACAAGATACCGTCCTGACTAGACTCCATCTACTTTAGACCTCCTCCTGGTCTCGGATCCTGATATTGTCTGTGAAATGAATTATCTTCCTCCCTTTGGAAGGTCGGATCACCTTACGATCACTACCGAAATCCAGATTTCCATGCCTCCACCAACAAATTTGTCCAAAAAGTCAGTTACCAGAATCAATTATAGTGAACAGTCCTCCATTTTGTTGCAAACCTATTGGGACCTTCTCCTAGCTGAGGAAGATAGTATCGACTCAATGTGGGCCACAATCTCCGACACAATCAACAGAGCCCTATCAGCAAACTCCAGGACGGTGGTCATCAAAACTAACCCAGCTAAACCATGGATCGATGAGCACACGTTGAGGCTTGTTAGACGCAAGAAATCGTTGTGGCAAAGATACCTGAGAACCAGATCTACCCAGGATTATGTCATTCACCGCAATCACTCCAACTTTGTATCGATGTCCCTTCAACAATCGAAAAGAATCTTTGAGAACTAGCTTGCCTCATCCAGCAACAAGAAGAAGTTTTTCAAGTACGTCCGTTCCTCCTTGAACAGCAAAGTAGCGGCTTCAGTGGTCAGAAATCTATCGGGTCAGCTGAGCTCTAGTCCGACGGAAACGGCTGATATACTTGCCGATTTGTTCAAAACATCATTCACCTCTGAGCCGCAGGGACCTTTGCCCACCCCACAGACACCTCGGTCTATCGCACTACTGTTTGACATCTTCCTTACTGAAGGAATTGTCGAGAAATACCTTTCCAACGTACGGACCTCCTCGGCGCCAGGACCTGATAAGATCTCTCTATATCTGCTTCACCGATGCGCAAAGGCAGTAGCTCGTCCCCTTTATATTCTTTTTAGGATGTCGATGTCGTCCTCTACCCTCCCATCTGAATGGTTGTCAGCACTAATTACCCCAATCTTCAAGGATGGAGACAAAACCTCTCCAAACAATTACCGCCCGATAAGCCTGCTCTCCTCAGTTTCTAAGATCCTGGAAAGAATTATTTGCGACCAACTACCTACTAGAATATTGCTCAGTCAATGATATTATTCCTGTAGAACAACACGGCTGTGTCCTGGGCGTTCGACAGTTACCAACCTACTCACCTGTATTTCCGACTGGACCAAGGCGTCCGACCGCTCCGTTCCTGTTGATGTCGTCTATTTGGATTTTTACCAGGCATTTGACCGTGTCCCTCATCGCCGTCTGATTTCAAAGCTGCAACACCTGGGAATCGGAGGTAAACTGCTTTCCTGGTTCGAAGCTTTCCTGTCGCGCAGATCATATCGTGTCAGAGTGGGCGACAGTATATCTTCTAACGATAACCATGTCGTGTCGGGCGTTCCTCAGGGCTCGGTGCTGGGACCTATCCTGTTCCTGCTCTACTCGTCAGACTTACCACGCATTTTAGTGTCTCCTTCCTCCTTCTTTGCTGATGACTCCAAACTCTACAACTACCCACCCATGTGCTCTCAACAATTCCAAAGAGACCTCAGAAGCATTTCCCAGTGGTGCCGTGATTGGTTATTACCCCTCAACTGGGAAAAGTGTATAGTACTACACATAGGTAAAAATAACCCAAAGAGCCGATACACTTTGGAGGGAGCTACGATTCGTCCAGTTCTGAGCCATTGTGACCTCGGTCTGACAGTTTCGCACGATCTCACTTGGCACGAACACATTTCCAACGTGTGTAAAAGAGCGAGACAGATGACTCATCTACTTTACAAATCGTTTCATGGTTGCGACCACAAAACATATGGTCTTCTTTACAAAACTTATATAAGACCTATTATGGAGTATGCTGGACCAGCCTGGTGGTGTTCGACGAGGAATGATTGTGGTGCTTCGGAATCTGTTCAGCGTTGGGCTTCCCGCCTCATCTACGGCTTTCTTCGCCCTCGATACGAAGAACGGTTGGAAATATTTGACCTCCCCACCTTCGAAGATCGTCGGAGTCGCGGCGACCTAATTTTTACATTCCGTGCACTCAGGGGCCAGTTCGGTGAACCAGTGAAAGGTATGTACACGTTAAACAGCAACCATCTCCGGGGCCACTACCTGAAACTAAGCCATGAGTTCTTCAAGACATCCACCAGACAGGTTTTTCTATCCAACAGTGTCTTCGACCAGTGGAATGCCCTCCCGAGATCAATTGTCGAAGCTGATTCTGTCAATGCCTTCAAGAACAGATATGACAGATGGAAATCTGCGCCTGTACAGTCGCGTCAGTAGTCTCTAGCAACTTCTCCATATCGGTATCAGCTCTGTCACGACTTTGTCTGAGAATTAAAATTTTGTTGTTTTGGGTGTTGCTCACACTGAATGTTCTTTTTTTTCTTTTTATTGTAAATGTGAATCAATAAATAAATAAATAAATAAATAAATAGCTGGTGGAGAGAAAAAAGCTAGGACAATACAAGCTTACAACAATAACCATGATCACAGGCGTTTTTTCGAAACTATTGAAATTGTGTATGGCCAAGCAGAAAAGTTAACTTCTCTATGAGGGATGC